>NW_024087666.1:0-300000 GCF_009730915.1 Dioscorea cayenensis subsp. rotundata
TCAGTTACGTATTGCTGCCGCTCGATCAAGAATGCGTGGAGCGACATATCAAAGAGCTATGACCAGAATATTTGATGATTTAATTCACAAAGTTGTCGAATGCTACGTAGACGATCTTGTGGTTAAAACAAATTCCAAAGACAAGCATCTTGATGATTTGAGGGCAGTCTTTACACGCCTCAAACAATACAAGTTGAAAATGAATCCCATGAAGTGTGCTTTTGGAGTCCTCTCGGGAAAATTCCTAGGTTTCATCGTGAGGCACAGGGGAATAGAGATAGATCCCTCCAAGATAAAGGCCATCCTGGAAATGCCACCTCCTCGGACATTGAAGAAGTTGCGCTCCTTCCAAGGTCGTTTAGCATATATCAGGAGATTTATTTCCAACCTCTCTGAAAGATGCAAGCCCTTATCTAAATTGGTCAAGAAAAATGCTCCTTTCAAATGGGATGATGAATGTCAGAGTGCTTTCGATGACATTAAACAGTACTTGTTGAATCCACCAGTGCTGGCAGCCCTGATTCATGGAAAGCCTCTGATCTTATATATGACCGCATTGGAAGGATCTTTGGGGGCTATGTTAGCTCAGAATAATGAAGAAGGCAAAGAAAATGTGTTATATTACCTTAGCAGGATGTTGGTAGGAGCTGAGAGTAAATATACGCCAATTGAAAAGCATTGCCTAGCTTTGGTGTTTGCAGTCAAGAAGTTGAGACACTACTTGCTAGCGCATAAACTAATACTCATATCGAAAATAGATCCACTCAAATACCTTATGATGAGGCCGTTGCTTACAGGAAGACTAGCAAAATGGGCATTGATTCTGATGGAATTTGATATAACGTATACTCCACAGAAGGCAATTAAAGGGCAGGCGCTGACAGACTTTCTAGCAGCACATCCTCTCCCTGGTGATTCACCACTTAATCTTGAACTCCCTGATGAAGAGACATTAATAGTGGAAGAAGCAAGGTAGCGACTATACTTTGATGGAGTGTCATCTATAAAACCGGCACTCATGTCCCAAGTGCCACAAATCAAAGCTGGAATAGGACTCGTATTTGTTACACCGGAAGGGGGGATCCTCAGATATGCCCTCTCCCTCACAGAACCATGTACAAACAATGAGGAAGAATATGAAGCCCTCATAGCTGGTTTGGAGCTGGTAATCAAAATGGGAATCCAAGACATACACATATTTGGAGACTCACAACTCATTATCAAGCAAGTCGAAGGAGACTACAAGATATACAAACCTGAACTTCTTAAATATTATAAGAAGGTCAAAAATCTGATGAAGAAAATTCCCCAAGTGCAATTGAGGAGGGTTTCAAGATCAGAAAATGGAGAAGTTGATTCTTTGGCGAAAGTAGCAAAGGAATTGGCGAATCCAAATTATGAAGAAATCCATATAACCATAAAAAATAGAAGACCCATTAGTACGATCCCCGACGAAGTCGAAGAGGAAAGTGCTGGGGGCAATGCGGAAGTCTTCACTCTCGAAATGCCAAAAGAAGATTGGAGACAACCGTTCATGGAATATTTGAAATATGATAAACTCCCTGAGGATAAATCAAAAGGTCTTCAGATAAAGCGAAGAGCCCTAAGATTCACCCTCATAAATGATATATTATATCGCAGGTCCTATGATCAACTGCTCCTGCGGTGCCTCTCATATGAAGAAACCCAAGAAGTTATGCATGATGTGCATTCCGGGATATGTGGTGCGCACCAATCCGGACCCAAGATGCGACTCAAGATCAAGCGCTTGGGATATTACTGGACAACCATGGTTGGAGATTGCATTAATTATGCTAGAAAATGTCATCTATGTCAGATACATGGAGATTTTATTCATCAACATCCAAATCCTTTACACCCCACAGCCTCCTCATGGCCTTTTGAGATATGGGGAACAGATGTAATCGGTCATATCGAACCACCATCATCTTTGGGACATCGATTCATATTGGCTGCAACAGATTATTTCTCCAGATGGGCAGAAGCAATCCCACTTAGAGAAGTCAAGACTGAGAATATCCTCAAATTCTTCAGGGAAAACATCTTATATAGATTTGGGACTCCAAGAAGAATTATTTCAGACAACGGCCTCGCTTTCAGAAGCTTCAAGGTCAGTAGATTTGAGCAGCATCATAAAATAGATTGGAGATATACCTCCATCTATAACGCTAGAGCAAATGGATTGGCAGAAGCATTCAACAAAACCCTCTCGAAGCTGTTGAAGAAAGCAGTGTCCAAAAACAAAAGAGATTGGCATGAAAGACTCCCGAAGATGCTATGGGCATATCGCACTACCTATAGGACTCCGACACAGTGCACGCCATATTCTTTGGTATTTGGAACTGAAGCGGTCTTATCTCTCGAAATCCAGATACCCTCCCTGAGAATGGCATTGCAAAATGAAATTTCTAATGAAGATAATGTTCGGCTCCGCTTGGATGAGTTGGACTCTCTTGATGAAAAAAGATTAGGGGTGCAACAAAATCTCGAAGTTTACAAAGCACAAATGTCTCAAGCATACAACAAGATGGCTCATTTTCGGACTTTTACCAAAGGAGAGATGGTCCTTGTCCTCAGAAGACCCATCATCACCAACAAAAAGGCCGGGGGCAAATTCAAAGCAAATTGGGAAGGCCCTTATGTTGTGGAGATCGTCTACAAAGGAGGCGCATATCAACTTATCGATGCTAATGGAGAAAGACCGATGCCACCCATCAACGGTCGTTTCTTGAAGAAGTATTATGTCTAATGTAAAAATGTTTTGCCTATGACAGAATGTTTGGTCCCTCATAAGGGTTGACTAGTCATGTACAATTAAATGTACTTCTCGAGGCAAAACATTTATTTTTATGCATTTTCGGTATTAAACTCACTTTTGTACTACAATTCGTTCAATAAAATAAAGAGACACGTGTTTGTCTATGAACGAACGTCCGGCTCCATGTAGACCGGTCATGCACAGTTAAGCGTGCTTCCTGAGTCAAATACATTGATCCCTGTATTTTTTTAAAACAAAAAAAAAAAATCCCCATGCATGAAAACTAAAGCTTCTTTGATGGTATTGCTCCAATCAAGGTCTTCATCGGGTGACCAAATTATCTTTGATTGCCTTGAAATTTCTTTCAAATAATAAATATATGTTTGTCTTCAATCGGAACGGTTGAAATTTGATTTGAAGATTACATGATTTATTGAAGAGAGTAGAACTGTGGGTCATGATGCAGGACACCGCTTCTCTACATTCAATGTTGATCAATGTATTAATTGGACTATGCCAAAAAATTCGGATCGGTCTGAAATTTTTTATGAAAACTCTAGCTTTGATAATGCTCAATGTAAACGGTTATGATTGAGCCTCAAGTCCATCAATTATCAAAATAAAATCACAAATCAAGCATGAAATTCATTACACTATATTCAAATTCTAGCTTAAGATCAGATAGTCAAAATAATTCCAACCCTTTTGAATTTTTTTTTCTACATGATCAAGGTGTTCTGGTCTTCAATATGAATGGTGACGATTAAATTCTAAGTTCATATGACTATCATAAAAAATTTGGCAATTTAGAGTCAAAATCTGCCTAAATTCATGCCCAACTACCTCATCATCAAGTCAAGTATCACCATATCAAATCATATTCAATTTTGGTGAAAATTTTTATAGTAATTTATAAGGTCCTTATCTCTAAAATGAATGGTGAAGATTGGAATTTGAGCTCATTTGATTATCATAAAAAAGTTGAGTTCAAAGACCTTGTTTGTCTAATTCCCTGTTTGCCCATGGTGCTATCAAGTGGATGAATGGCTTATAAAATTATTCCAAATGTGGCTAAAAATATTGACAAATATAAGGTACTCATTCAAAATGAATAAAAAAAAATATAATAAACAAATAAAAAAATAAAAGAAAGAAGAAAATAAAAACAAAACAAGAAAAAAAAATCAATCATGATTTTAATTCTCCAAGTATTCTATTAAAAAAGCTAAGTCTTATTCAAATCAAATGTCCATGATCGATGTTTTAAAATCAAATTGCGAAAGCATAAACAAACTAGAAAAGCAAACGAAGAAAACAAACTAGGAAAGCAAAGAAAGAGATAGGGCTCTTTAATGCCCAATAAATTTTCAACAATGATTCTTTTGCTTCCTCCAACTCATCAAGCCATTTAGTGAAAATGGCCATAAGAGGAGTATCTAAGTTCTCTCCTTCATCCAATGCAACTTGAAGATTCGCTTGTGTAGGTTCGGAAGCTTTAAATAGGTCCGTTGAATCTGCTATCTTTTCACCCAAGGTCTTCATTGTGCCTTGAATCTCGTAAAGTTCAGCCTGAAGTTGATATTCCCTTTCAGCAAGTTTCTGATACTACTTCTTGTTCGCATTTATGTCATTGGTCCAGTCAGTCCTGAGATTGTTAAGATGCTCAAGTGCCAAAGATCTTTCGTGTACGCATGCTTTGGCTTGTTGACTACGGATGCAAGCTTGAACATTAGGATCCTCTGAGGCTTCTTTAGCATAGGATGGACATCGAACGATCTTCTCTATGAAAGGCTCTAGATTGTTCAAATCAACGTTGAAAGGTTGAAAGAGTAATTTTGACTCCTTCACTTTGTTGATGATGTCTTGGTAGTTGTGATAGTTGAGGGACTTGATGTTGTTGATCATCTCGTCTCACAGGCGTAAAACTACATTCGGTATATTCTTTGAACCTACAAAGAGAATATACAAATAAATAATTAAAAAAAGAGAGATTAAAAAAAAAACCTTGGGCTTGTTCCGGCAAATTGGTAATCCCTACGTCGGCATTAGAGCCATCACTTTCCAATTCTTCGGTGGGAGTATGAACGCCCTTGGCAATTTCTTGGACGTCTAAAAAACCGAAAGAAAAAGAAAAATTAATATATATATATATATATATATATATATATATATATATACATATATCATGGAGGTTCGCGAAAAAAAAAGTAAATAAATAAATAATACCTTCGTTCTGCATTCCTAGAGGTGTGGTATCAACATTGACGTTACCACTATTCTGAGGCGTGTTTTCAATGTTAGCGTTTTTGCTATCGCAGGGTACACTCTCAACATGAGTATTCCCGCCATCACTCTCCATTGAAGAGGGGGCATCTTTTATAAAACTTTCCGAAGGAGTTTGACTAAGAGATGAAATACTTTCATCCTCTTGAATCGCTAAAAACAATAATAATAATAATAAAATCGTTATGCGATGAAAAGAAAAAAAAGAAGAAAAAATATATATAAATAAATAATATATATATTTTAAAAAAAACCTTCTTGAATTATTGGTGGGTTTTGCGAGAACTCATTTTCCAAGGCAACGGGTGCATCCCCTAACAGAAAGAAAATTTAAAATAACTAAGGGGTAAAAAGAAAATAATAAGAAAATAAAAAAAGAGAAGAAAATGTTGATGAATGATTGTCTTCCTTATTGAAATATAATACATGACTTTTCAAATCCCATGCAGGATACATGAATTAAATGGATGTTGAATTTATACTAACATGCTCGGTGGACCCCATCGTGGGTTTCATGTCATTCAAATACATGATGCATGTTGGCCATGTTACATGTGCATATGATTCAAATCATATAATGAGTTAGGGATAAAATAGGTATATAGGCCTATTCATATATTTTTTTAGAAAATATTAATGTTTGCCTTGATTGGAACAAAAAAAAGTTATTGGAAAATTAAAGAAAAAATAAATGATGATGAGAAGTGAAAAGAAAATGTTTGGGAGAATTTGCATAAAAAAATATATAATAATAAAAAAGAGAGGGGCTTTGTTGCAAAATTTAAGAAAGCTAGGGGGTTTAATTGCAAAAACCCTGAAGAATATGAAAATATGGAAGTTGGGGGTTATTTGCCAATATTGAACAAGTGTGAAAAAAGGGAAAAGTTAAAGGGGTTAGTTGCATAAAAATTATGAAAATATGTGAAAAATATGAAAGTTAAAGGGTTTAATTGCAAGAAACCATGAAAAATAAGAAAATATGGAAGTTTGGGAGTTACTTGCAAATTCTTAAGAAGTATAAAAAAAAAAGTTAGAGAACCTAGTGGCATAATTTTTAAATTCAAAAGAATTCAAAGAGTTAAGGTGCAAAAATGACATGAGGGCAATACCTTGTAGTGGATTTGGAAGAGCCTCTTCAATCTCAAAATTTTTCTCTACTCCAATATTGTCTTCCATCCCAACATCGTCGCCAACTCCAATGTTTTCTCCGACGCCGACACTTAGATCTTGTTCGTCATTCGATCTAGATATAAGACGTCATCAAGATTCATTAAAGATGCATATATGAAAAAAGAAGGAGAAAGAGATATTTCTTACCATGGGAGCTCATGTGCATCTCTAGATCTAATGGGGGAACATCATCAGTTCTTGGAGGACTTTGAATAGCCTTAACATTGTCTAGTGGGGTGTCAAGAATTTGTATACCTATGTTGGAGATAGACTTTGAGTCAAATATAAATTTGTGGAATTATAAAGTTGGATTTTGAGTCAAAATTTGGACTTTGAGTCAAGTAAAAAGTGTGAAATTACAAAGTTTGACTTTGATTCAAATAAAAAAACACAAAGTTTAATTTTGAGTCGAAAAAAAATTCGAAAAAGGAAAAAAATTCAAGGAAAGGAAAAATTTCAAAATGATGAAATGATAATAATAATAAAAATAAAAAAATAAATAAAAAAATTCAGAATTTTTGAAGATAAAAAAATTAATTAATTAAAAAAAAAGAAGAATAAAAAAATTCAGAATTTAAAAAAATAATAAGAATAAAAAATAAAAAAGAAAAAAAATTCAAAAGAAAAAGAAAAGGGCATGAAAGGAAAAGAAAAAAGGTCCTGAGGATTTTTGGAAAATTTTCTTTTGTGAAAGAAAAGTGGTAAAGGAAAAATTGATTTTTCGTTTTGGAAAAATAAATAAATAAATAATTGAATAAATAAAATTGGCATACCTTCAGTTCTTTGTCGCTTTGATGAAACAACTAGGTCAGTAGTAAGATCAGTGTCATCAATAAATATATTTTCGTTGATAAATCTGTGGCGCTTCGAAGATTGTCCTCGCTCCCTATTAATGTTTCTCTTGTCTCTGAAGTCATCTTGTATCAACAATGAATGTCTCTGTTGGAAAAAAGCTTCAACAGTCCTCAACCATTTCTGTGCATAAACAAGTATAAGTCTCCCTTCTCTGTCATGCATTGGGATGTACAATGAGCTAGATGTCCTTTGGCGAGAAAGATGGAGCCAATACCCCGCAAGAATCCTGAGAGAATGAGACCCTCCTGGGAATATTAATGAACGTTGGAGTATGCTGATCGTATCCAAATTGTCGCCCAAATCGATGCGGATTATAAGGTTCTGCAAAAAAAATCTCCTGCACACCGAAGCGGAAGAATTCCACAACGAAGATTTATCACATATTCCATGGTATATGAATCCAATACATATGGTCTAGTCGGGTATCTGGAATCTCGTACCACCTCGTCATTATGATGCATGAACGAGAAAGGGCGAAATATGAAATTGCTTTCACGTCGGATAAAGTTCCTCACATATTTAGGATTGGTAAACTGAGTCGCGCTGGAATTCATAAATTGCAGCATCTTCGGTATTCTTAACAACCCTGGGATACTCGAGGTATTCTTATCTATTTTCCTCTTGAGATATATGCTTCGGAAATAATAACTAGCCCAAGCATACAAGAAATGAGCAGGGAACACTGTAGTGGAGTATTCGGGCACTCTTCTGTGTTTAGCCATGGCATTTAAGCCTAAGTATAAGCGCGCTAGCACTGCAGGGCAAAAACTACTCTCCTCCCGTGTGCGAGGTTGCATGCGCTCATAAAAACTCCTGGTCTAATTACCTTGCGGTCACCCGACATAATAAAAAAACAAATCCACAGTGCTATGAAAGCAACTAAATCTGCTTTGAAAACAGGTTTTGGAGGGGGATTAGAAGCCGATCTATAACGGGAACTATGTCCTGATCTCCTAAAAAATTCCACCCAATCTTCAAAAAATACCTCTTTGTCGACGCTTTGTCTGGAGAGCCATTGAAAGACGTCGAAGAGATTTCTTAAAACAAAAAGTTCAGGGTCATATCTTCGACAAATTGTGTCATTAGGAGGTATGACTTCATCATAGATGTCTCCAGTAATTGGAAGTCCTCCCAATTCCTTGATGTCCCATAATGAAATCCCAACTTCTCCGTGCAAGAAGTGGAAAGTGTTAGTGTCGGGACACCATAGTTCTACCAGCGCTTTATAAAAATTCATGTCAAAATCATAGCGGCCGACTGAAGCCGCAATCCCGCCCATCAATTCTGCTTTAGATAACTCGTTGGAGTGGTTATTAATTATGAATTTGGCCCACTCTGCATAATATGGGAGATCGATCAAACTATTTTGGATTAGTTCCCTACCCTTCCATCCAGGGTGGTGATTGATGATTCTTGATCCAAGGGTTTCGAATGTCTTCAAATCTTTCACTTCTCCTTCAGGTTTCAAGCAAATTGCATCAGTTAGGCCGTCTTCAAACCAACGGTTTGTGGACAATTTGGCAATAGCCATGCGATTTGGATAGCGCTTCACCCACTCTGATTGTTCTCCTCCTTCATATATGACTGCTGGTTCGGCTTCAGAATCAAACATAGGAGTGTGGCGCATGAAGGCTTGACCTTGGGGAACTTCATTATAATTTTGGTTCATATCCCAAAAAGGTTGAGATATATTAGCCATGACAAAAGAAAAGATTGGGGATTCCTACTTCTCTCACTCAAACTCACCAAAAGAATTTCGTGAGACAAGTAGGAAGGGAGCATTTGTTTATATATAAATAATATAACACATGTCCTAATAAAATTCAATGTCCTAATGGAAACCAAATTCCAGTTTAATTTAAATTCTAATATATATCCTAATCATAGATATATTTAGAATCAAAATTTAAATGTCCTAATCTTAATCTTAATTGATTATTTGATTGTTTTGGACTAGAATGCAAATTCCAAGTTAAATACAAAATGCAAATTACAAAATTGCCCTTGAGAACATATCTCGAGGCATAAAGGCAAATTACAGGATTACCCCTGAGAACACCTATCTCGAGGCAATCCCAAATCTTAGGATGACCCAAACACACATCTCGAGGCAATTCTAAATTTTATGTTGCATGAGAACGGATCTCGAGGTGATTTGAGAAAGTACAAATACCGAGGCATCCAAACACATATCCCGAGGCAAATAGGATTTTAAAAAATAATAATAATTAAAAAAATTAATTAAAAAATTAATTAATTAAAAAAATTTAAAATTAAAATTTTAAATTTTTAAATTTTTAAATAAAATCTTATCCTCTTTAGGGCATCCCGCGTGAAAAAGGAGGACGAACAAAAAAAAAAAATAAAAAAAAGGAAAATTTAAATTTCAAATTTCAAATTTGAAATTAATTAAAATAATAATAATAATCATAATAAAATAAAACAAAAATAATAATAATAATAATAAATATATATAAATTGGTCACTTCCTGATTTGAGAGAAGGTTGGTTGAAAAGATAAGTTTTTAATTAAAAAAATATTGATTAATTACAATTTTAAAATTTTGAATTTTTGATTTAGTTTTATCTTCATGCTGACTTGGTTAGGATTTGACGGAGGAGAGGATAAGATCCAATGTTCTTTAAAAAAAAGGAAGGGACAGGCAAAAAGAGAGAAGAGAGGATTTGGGGAGAAGAAATTAATAAAAATAATAAATAATAATAATAATAATAATTGAGGAGCATGCATACGCGTGTGATAAAAATAAATAAATAATAATAAAAAATGAGAAAAAAAGAGAAGGCAAAAGAGAAGGTCTATATCTTTTCCTCTCCCCGTATTCATATAGACGTACACACATATATATATATAATAATATAAAAAAAACCACCCGCCGCTCGTCGCCGTTGCCATTGTTCATCACCGCGGCATGCTTGGATGGCTGAGCATACATACCCTCTAAAAATAAATAAATAAAAATTAAATAAAAATAATAATAATAAAATTATTATTATTTTAAAGGATCCTATCCTATTTCAGTTTTATCCGCTACGATTCTGTGGGTTTGATCTTTGTGATCTCACGGGGGTGAGTAGAATTGAGAAGAAAAAAAGAGAAGACAAAAGAGAAGGTCTATATCTTTTCCTCTCCCCGTATTCATATAGACGTACACACATATATATATATAATAATATAAAAAAAACCACCCGCCGCTCATCGCCGTTGCCATTGTTCATCACCGCGGCATGCTTGGATGGCTGAGATAATGTCGCCAAGCATGCCACTCCCATCTCTCATCACCGCTGCTGTCACTCGTCGTCGCTGCTGCCACTCGTCATCGTTGTTGCTTGAGCGGCTGAAATAATGCCGCCAGCAGCTTGACACCACCACTGCTGCTCACCGCCGCCGATGATACTCGTTGCCATCGTTACCCACTGCCTCTACTATCAGTGCTTGTGTACCCTTCTGCGTGGTCTTGGAAGCAGTGGCGTCCACGAAAGGAAATTCTATATCTTCAAGACTATGTTAGGTCAAAGTATGACCACGTGAAGGGATGAAGATCTGCAGAAGTCCTCCGGATTGATGGAAATTTTCGCCGATGACGGTGATCTGAGGAGAGTGCATATTGAGAACTGTGATCTTCCGAGACCCACCCAAGCATTGCCTGTCTGTTTAGGCCCGCTTACTTTCCTTGAGAGTTAATTTTAATCTGATTTTTATCATCAAAGGTTACAACAAGCTGGAAGCTGTAATCCCATTTTTCTCACACATCAATCGCTTCCAATAGGCAGCAGTAGTTCTCACAAAGTTAACAATTCCACAAAAGAACTATCAGAAGGCATACTGACATTCAAAGCCAATCCAAGCAGAACTTAGCTGTTAGAAGTTCCCTGTCATTCTCAAATCCAAGCAAGAAAAGCTGAAATTGCCGCGAAGAAAGTGCATGAGATGGGAAACAACATATTATCAAGCTTTTGTTTTGACAAGGATCTCATCTATCTGGATATATACTTTGGTTAATTACACATCTTGCAAACAGAAACCCTGTGCCTCCAGCCCAAGCTCAATGATGATAATTACTTGCCTTGGATTTCATTAAGCCGGAAGAAGTAAAAGAATGTTATAGGCTTGGCCGGTGCATGTCTACTATTTGGTTGTGTTGTTTATTATAAAATTTTCATATGAAACAAACCATGTTGTAGGTGCATGATTTATGCCACACAGCCTCATTGGTGCCGATATGATTAAACTTTGAACACATTAATGATATCACTGATATTTTATAATTTTATTATCAATGTATGATGAGCATACTCTCTTCACTATTGATGAGTTTTGAGATATAGATTGGCCTGCATGAGAATGATTGCTTCAATCGAAAGGGGTTGTTGCCGGGCTGAGTTCAAGTTGAAGTCTCAGATTGAATTAAAGAACTTTGAGATTGCCAGGTTATTGGACAGACTATAGTATTATGATGCTGCTTTGTCCCATCTCTTTTGAATACATTTCTCTTTATATGTAATGTTCTCAGTAAAAGCAGAAGGACAAAACGGCTTAATGTATGTCCATAATAAATGAAATTATTATTATTGTCATCAAAGTGTTGGACCATGTCCATAAAGTTCGAACTCATTATCCAAATTTCACAATTTGCTACCTCACAAACAAGTTAATGAGGTACATTAATAAATGTTAACAAGCTCAGTATAAGAATCAGGCGAATAGCAGTAGCTGCTGGAAACGTCCACCAGTCGAGGAGGTTTTTTTTTGTCAAAATTAACTACTTATTTTACAAATGTGCGCTCGAGGCAGTGTGTAGATGAAGCTGAATTGGCTGATCATGTTGTTGGTCTAACTTCTAGCCTTGCCAGTTGTCAATTTAGGAAGAAGTTGACTCCACTATCTGTATATTCCAATGGATCCATTATTTCTAAGGATTGTCTTGATATGAACGAATTGTTGGTTGAAAGCATTAGTAGCTATTCCAAAAGTGTAGCCAAGATTTGCCATTGCCATTTGGAAGAAATATCCGACTATGAGATCTCTCTTGAATATATACATGGATCCTAATAGATCGGTTCATGAGAAGGAATTCCTGTTAAAAGATTTGACAACCGAGGGTTTTTTTGGGCAATGAAGATAGGAGGTTAGGTGAGATGTGCTCCAAACGGGTGTACATAATATTAATGGCACAAAACGGAAGCGTGGTGACTGATGATGTTGAGAACGGTGCAGATTTCTTTAGGAGCTGACCATTTATATCCATGTCATGTGCATACAAATGATATGCAACAAATATGTGCTCCTGATACATCCATGTTCAACAATGTCTTCTATTTGATGTTGTAGATAATTTATATTCAAGTTACATGGTGTAAAATGGCTAATATCCCTTTACCATCTAAAATTCTTAATAAATCTGCTGGTTGATTGCAAAAACACAAAAAGATGTGGGTCCCACCATGTATGCATACATGAAATAGAAATAATGCAACATGAATAGGACTAAAAAAATAATTTTTTTATCTTTGTAGCATGCATGCATATAGGAGGCGTGCACATATGCATGATATAAAAAAATATGTATAAAAAAAATAATAATAATAATAAAATAAAATAAAATAAAATTTCAAAAGAACCAAATCTCATCACAAAAGAGATGCAAAAATATATATATATATATATATATATATATATATATATATATAAATTTCAAAAGAACCAAATCTCATCACAAAAGAGATAAAAAAATCAAAAAAAGAACCAAATCTCATCATAAAAGAGATGCATGTAATAGCATTCATAATTTGTTAAAAAAATGAAAATATTCAAAAAAAGGGACGGGTCCCACCATCATATGGGAGTGAAATGAATTGTGAGATGGGCAAAGTATCCACCTTGACTCTATTTGGTTAATTAATAAACCAAATACCATCTCCTTGGATTCTTTCTTGCAAGTGTATTGAAATTGATAAATGGTATGATGATTACAAGTGAGTGATGATGAAGAAAGCTAGGTGCAGGATAATGCCATCTATTTTGTTCGAGTCCCACCATCATAGACTAAGCTTTCCGGGTTGATAAAAAAAATTCATACTAAAAAAATGCCTGAATATTCGAGACAATGTTTAAAGAAGCATTAAAAAAGGGAAAGTCCTGTTATGCACAGGACAAGCTTGGATATATATATATATATATATCCATTTTCAGGCAACTACAAAATTTAAACGCGGTGATGGGGCACAGGTAGTGACTTATTCATTTCCAAATGACAACAAACAAAATTTAAGGCGATCATGAGTCATGCAGCATGGTGATGAGGCACAGACAGTGGTGGCTTATTAATTGTAAGGCGACAACAAGATATGCAATATAGTAACAAGACACAAGCAGCATTGACTTGTTTATTTTAACATGGTAACAAAAAAAAAATTTCAAAACGACAATGCGGCAGGCAACGCAGTAACAAGGCACAGGCAGCGGCGATGATAATTTTATATATATATATATATATGTGTGTGTGTGATGTAATAAATATGTTTATATAATAAAATAACATGAATCTTCTTGCTCTTACTTGTACCTTTTGCTCTTAATCGGAGGTTCCTAAGATTTTTAATCTAGGGTAATTAATAATAGAGGCTTACCTCTATTAGAAATGAAAGAACCCACACAAAACAAATATGACATTTGTGCTTTGATATACTGTCTGATGTCTTTTTTATGATGCCAGACGTGTATTTTTCGATCCCACACCATCCACAAAGGAGAACATCTCATACCCAGAGGTGTTGTCGATCATGATCTCCATGACTGGTAAAGGAAAATCATCTTTAGGACATGCTTTGTTCAAATCTCTGAAATCAACGCATATCCTTATCTGGCCATTCTTTTTCTTCACAGGTACTATACTGGCAACCCAATTTGGGTATTTTTCTTCCTTGATAAAATTTTCTTCTATCAACTTTTTTGTTTCTTCTATCACTTTCTCTTCTAAATCAAATTTCATCTTTCTTAGGGCCTGCTTGACTGGAGTAACATTGGGATCAATAGCTAATCTGTGAACAGCTACTTCATTCTCCAACCCTGCCATCTCATTATAATTCTAGGCAAAACAGTCAATATATTCTTTCAAAAGAGCCTTGAAGGATTCTTTTTGTTCTTCTGTCAGTTGTGCACTTAAGAAGTTGGTCTTGGGTCTTCATCACTTCCCAAGTTGATTTCAATTAACTCATCAATTGTTGCTTGACCACCATCCTCTAATTCAGGTTGTGCACTTTTCATCTTAAGATCTTCTTCTTCCGTAGACTCCATCATGTAACACGAATGTCTGGAAGGTTCAGAATAACCTACCCCTTTCTTGTCAGGATGGGAATGGTTCCATAATTGATGAAAATTTTGATATGATTTCTTTGACCAGTTTATTTTGCCCCCAAACTCTTCAACTATCCTCCTGAGTTTTTTAGGATATTGGCTTGGATAGTTTATAGGTTGGATTTCACTATCCTCTTCTTGTTCAATGTGTATAATTTCATCATTTGAAATATTATTATTTTTAACTCTGTAGAAGAGAATGCCTCTTCATTCCTTATTTTGAGCTGGCACATAGAATGTCTTCAATTGCTCAACTGTGTCAACCTTCAAATCATCTAGGGATTTACAGAGGCCATCTGGAACCCTTGTGATATGCAATGTGCTTTCTTGGGCGTACCCTCTGGTTTGACTTGTATCATTTTTATCTCCTAAAGATTCAGTATCATTGTCATAGTGAGGCAATGCTGATTCTTTCTTTTTGGATATTGACATAGCATTAGATTGTTTTGCCAAAGTCTTTTCCATCAAGTTCAATGTTTTGCCCCCTTTGGAGATACCAAGGTAGTATTTGGTATCCTCATAATGTATTTCATGGACACCAAAAGGTTGAATTTCACCATCAATTCTGTGTTCTTCTCCATCCACCATATATTTCATGCATTGATGAAGGGTTGAAGGGACCATCCAGTTTTCATGGATCCATGGCCTACCCAACAAAGCTTTGTATGAGGCATCAGCATCAATTACATGGAACTTCACATCAGATATGATCTTTCCAAATTTGAGTGGGAGAGTGATAGATCCCAATGCTTTCTGACTATGTTGATTAAAAGCCTTGAATAATGATCCTTTCTGGAGATAAATGACTTATTTCCAGAGCTAATGCCCTAAGAGTATTGAGGGTCATTAGGTTTAAGGAAGACCCTGGATCAACAAGAATTCGATTGATCTTTATGCCATCATAAGGCCCTGTCACATACAATGGTCTATTATGCTTTGCAGCTCCAAGTAGTAAGTCTTCATCGGTGAATGATACTGAAAGTGTATGTGTTGCATACATAGCTTCTGCCATATTAATTTCAGCAAAATAAGCCTGATACTCCTCTGGGTTTTGTAGAACATGTATTAAAGATTCCCTGACTTCTGTTGACATCATCAGTACATCATACATGCTAAGTAGAGCCGGGACTTTCTTTAGGTGTGCCAAGATATTATAATCTGGTTTCTTCAATGGTTTCTTTGGTAATATATTTTCCTCTTCTATCATCTTCTCTTTATTTTTATCATTGGAGGTAGAAGCTTGTCTTGATTGGAGTAACTTGCTAGTTCTAAGTTGCATTTGATGTACGTGGTAGGATACTTCATCCTCTTCATCTGGAAAATTCAACTCATCATCAGAACCTTCCAGACATGTTATGGCACAACAAACACCTCTCACTTCGAAATAATCATCAATTAACTTCAAATTTCCCAAAGAAACTTGCTTTTGTAACCATTCTTGAAAATTCTGACAATCTTCAATAGTGTGTCTCACAAGTCGGTGATATGGACAATAATTTGGGTAACTGTCCAAATGCATCAAGCACGACATTTTTGGGCTTAGGTAAGTCTAGCCCTTCTTCCATAGCTCAATTAAAAAGCTTTCTTCTTTTGTCTTTTTTTATTTCAATATTTGAAGGAATGGATTTGTCCTTGACATTTGCTACTGAGAATGCAGGCTTCACGATTTCTGGATCAACATTATCGCTTATCAACTTTGGAGGATATATCCCAGATTCATCCCATTTATTATTAGCAATACGCAGTTGCATTAGCCTATCAGCTGATTCCTCTGTCACTCTTCGTATGAAAGAAGGAATTTCTTTAGCAGGCATCACTTTTCTCAAGATTTTATATTTTGGTGTCTTTGGAGTATAGTATGGATTCTTTGGCTTTTCTGAGTAGTGTGGCTCTAAGAGTTTGGCATTTTCCTTCTTTACTCTTTCTCTGAATGCCATCTTCTTTTTCTGCTTCTTGCTAATATAAGGCCGACCATGGCAATCATACAGTTCTTTTGACTCAGAAAAACTATCTTCATCATCACTTTGGTTATATATGGGATATTCACCTCCAGAAATAGCCCTGCAAGTTTCCACTTGCATCGTTTCATCATTTTCTTCATCTAATTCCTCAAGTAGCTCTTCGACCTCCTCAGGGAAATAGTCTTTAAGAGTGAACAACACTCTTTCTTTCTGTTCATATTCTTCAAGTGATTCAATATATTGTTATATGATAGATTTCTTGTGATTTGACTATTTACGTGTTTGCTTTTTCTTCTTATTTTTCTTCTTGGTTTGCTTTACTGGAAGTCCTTCAGGAGGTTTCTCGACATTTCTCCACTTGATCCCTGGGAGTTCGGCCAACTTCTTCAACATTTTCTTTGACTTTTTGGATATGAATACTTCCCACAATTCTTCTAGAACAGAAGGAGGTTTACCATCAAATACAGATGGGAACATTATTTTATTACCCACCACTGTGATTTCCCCTTGGGATGATCACTCATAGTCTGGGGTAGTCACATATCGGATATGTTCAGCAGGCTGTTCCAAGAGAACACTTTTGGAGAGTGTAATCTTCCCTTCTTGATATTGACGTTCAAGCCAATCTTTAAAGACATAGTAGTCTTCAATTGTATGTCCCAACACTCTATGGTATGGGCAATAATTAGGATGATCCTTTTTACTTTATTCTTCTGGTCTTTTGCATTCAGGCAATTGAAGACCTCCATTTACGGCATCTTTAAAAATTTTTAGCACTTTATCTCTTCGAAAAGAGTACTTTTTGTTCATTCTGACTTTCAAAGAAGGAATGGGCCTTGGTTCAGTTCCAGGAGCACCTAAGCTGAGTGGCTTAGCTTGTTCTGGTTTATATGATTCTATAGTGTTTTTTCCTTTATCAACATTGAAGGTTGTAGCAATGTACTTAACACCTTCTGCTTTTTTAGGTTTATCATTTCTGGAAGTTTGGAAATTAGACAACACCCTTGGGCTAGTCCTTTCCAATTTCTTGGCTTGTGAGATTAACTCTTGAAATGTTGTGATGCCAGATGTACTTAAGAAAGGTGTCATCCAGCTATCAATGTTTCCAAGTAACAATCCAACTACTTGAGGTTGGTCCAGAGGTTGTTCACATTTAATACTCAGGTTTCTCCATCTCATAATGTAATCAACTACTTTCTCATCTTTGTTTTGGTGAGTGACCGCAAGATCAGCTATTGTAATCTTATCACTAATACCTCCAAACCGTACTCGAAAAGCATCTTTCAGTTGTAGCCAATTTCTAATCGAGTCAGGTTGCAAACTTGCATACCACTCAAATGCAACTCCTGTGAGACTGGCAGAAAATTGTCTGAGGAGAAGTGATGATTTTGCACTTGTGTCTCCACATGCTGTCACAAAGTGGGCCAAGTGTTGATCAGGATTACCAATCCCATTGAATTGTTTGAATTTAGGCACATTGTATCCTTTGGGATATGGTACTAAATCATGATAGCTGGGATAAGGTTTGTCACTATCAACTCTTATCTCGCTATTTTTGGCATGTTTGAGTTCAGTAGCCACCATCTGTTGTATCTCCTCCCGAGTCATTACAACAGAATGTTCTTGGATTGGGATACTTGCTGTTCCTTCTGGCCCCACTGCTTGAGTAGTCTCTTTTGGTTGAGGGATTAGATTATTTGGCCTCTGTACCTGTTCGGGGCCATTTGCCATTAAGGATGCCATCTGCTTTTGCATCTGGAACACTGTATCCATTAACAACATCATATTTTCATTCATCTTCTTGTATTGTGCTTCCCTATTTTCCATTTCTTGGAATTTCTTCATGATGTTGTTCTGGTCTAAACCAAAAACTGGTTCATCTTCATCATCTTCATTTGGAGGGTCTGCCCCCTTGTAATATTTTGGTGTATCATGTGGAATATGGCTTGAACCTTCCTCTCTAACCATACTTTGAGAATCTAGAGCCCGTCTACGTGATCTTGTGACTGGTCCTGGTTGTTCCAGTTCAGCTGTTGGATCTCCTCGAGCTTCGGTAATCATTCAGACAGTATGTATTTCGATATCACCATCAGACATATATTCATCTTCACTCCTCTTCTTTCTGTCAAACTTTGAGTGAGAAACTGAAGCTTGACCCTGTGAAGGTTGGAGTTGTGAAACTTGATCATTTGGCAAAGCAATTCGATCAAAAACAATTTTACGTGCCTTCAGCACTAACTGCTTCTTCTTCTGATAAAATTCCCTTGGCTTTATTTTGTTGGATTGCAATTCCTTCGATGCTGCATATATCTTATAAAGATTTTTGCCAAAGGAAGTCTTATGAGATTTTGGTTGTCTACCGCCTTTCTTGTCATATGGCTGGTAACGCAGCTCTGCAGTGATTGCGTTCTTCTTAACCATATTAAGTGGTCCGAATGAGTTTTTGAAGGAACCCATTCGATTATCCTTTTGATTTTGGAATGACACAAAATTTAATTTGTGATTTGGGATTTTCATCTTCTTGGGAGTCAGCCTTGAAAACACACTTTTCCTTGGCTTGGCTTCTTTAGATCGAAAAATCCCACTTTCCTTCCCTTTGGCAATCACAGTGAAAGTGGGTTCGTCATTTACATCATATGCAGAAACTATCTTTTTTGAACATGATAGCCTCTGAAAGACAGAGGGTCTTGATTTCTCATCAGGAGTATTCTTTTCAAGTGCAGGAACAATAACATTTGGGCGACGGCCCCTAGATGGCAGATGCAGGACCATTAAGTTCTTCTCACAAACTGTACTGATTCAGAGATTGTGCCGAACCTCATCTCTGCTCCAGTAGCTCCGGTGTTGAGAACACAGTTGGGCAGTTGGACTTCTGATCCTTCTCCCAGGAAAATAGTCAGCATTGGGCTTCCGGATACCTGTGAATTCTTGAACGCCATTTTACCTGCAATAAAAATATCAATATTAATTTTCTTGTACATGAATTATAAGAAGTAATGCCTTTACTTGTACTTGAGCCTCAAAGATGGGAGAAAGAATTAAAAGGTCCCACCGGGCGTGCCAGAATTTGTGGGATCGAAAATATGCGCCCTGGAGTCGTGTCGGTGAAGAGACACCAGGCGATATATCAAATCAAAAATGTTATTTTATTTTATTTGTCTTTATCTTTGTAGGCTCTTCCATTCCTAACAAAGACAAGCCTCCATTATTAATTACCTTAGACTGAGATCTTAGGAACCTCCGATTAAGGGCTCAAGTACAAGTAAAAGGCGAGAAAATGTGCCAATTATAAATTTTGCTATTTATTATATATATATATATATTCACTACAACATACAATTTTTTATATGTATATATGTAACTTTATATCAGTGTTGCTGCCTATGCCTTGTCGCCACGTTGCATGCCTCGTTGTTGCCCTAAAATATAGAACTTATTATTGCCTTAAATTTGTATATTTATTTTAGATATTGCCGCTGCCTCGAGATAATCTTTCCTGCCATTGCTGTAGTCCGGTCCATGCATCCTCAAATGATCATCTTAATATATCATTTCTCAAAAATATATATAATAATATATATTAATCCATGCTCATCCCATGGGCATCCTTTGAATGGTGGAACCCGCCTTTAGATTCTTCTCTTTAGTTCACGTATGCATACATGCACACAATAACATGCTTCTCATTTCATGCTTCTCATCATTTTCATTCATGATAGCATCATCATCATCATGATTATATCATCATGTTTAGCATCAGGATCATCATTGATAGCATCATCATCATCGCAGTTAGCATCATCATCATCATAGTTGGCACACAATAACATGTTTCTCATTTCAAGCTTCTCATCATGTTTGGCATCAGGAGATAGGATTGGATGGCTAGAATTTCATCATCAAGCAGAAGTAGTCTAAGTTCGAGGCAATATATAAGATGGACGATTCTGATTTGATAATCAGGAGATAAGATTGAAGGGCTATGATTTCATCATCAAGAAAAAATAGTTTAAGTTCGAGGCAACATGAGTGATTCAGATGTTTGTATGATTGGAAGGCTGTGATTTCATCATCAAGCAAAAGTTGCTTAAGTTCGAGGCAATACATAAGATGGACGGTTCTGATTTGATAATCAGGAGATAAGATTGGAGTGCTATGATTTCATCATTAAGAATAAATAGTTTAAGTTCGAGGCAACATGAACGATTCAGATTTGATCATCATAAGATAGATGTTTGTATGATTGGAAGGTTGTGATTTCCCATGAAGCTTCCTGAAAGAACATGGAGCTCTTAATACTCACAAGCATGTTCCAACTAGTGAGAAGCAGCCAAGTGTCAAATTCTCATATCACCACTCAATACCTAAATCCATCTCCCTTTTCTTACTCTTTAATTAATAGGCTTTTCAAAGGGTTTGATGGGGATTTACGTGTTTGCATGCGTTCATAAATATATATATATATATATATAAATTATTCCCATATATATATATATATATATATTTCTTCATGGTGGGTCCGGCCCTTTTTTTTTAAAAAAAAATTTTA
Source organism: Dioscorea cayenensis subsp. rotundata (assembly GCF_009730915.1). Classification (NCBI taxonomy): domain Eukaryota; kingdom Viridiplantae; phylum Streptophyta; class Magnoliopsida; order Dioscoreales; family Dioscoreaceae; genus Dioscorea; species Dioscorea cayenensis. The sequence continues at coordinate 20,973 of NW_024087666.1, forward strand.
TTGCACGTGAGTACATGGATAGCATAAGCCCATAGCATGATTCTCATTTTTTATCATTTTTTTATTTTATATACCATAGATCCACTGCATGGTTCTCATTTTTTTTCTTTTATTATTATTATTATTATTATTATTATTATTATTATTATTATTATTATTTTGGTTCATTTCATTTTATTTCTTTTCATATATATATATATATATATTGGAGATCATAGGCTTTCATCAATGATTCTCACATGAGTATATATGCATTATGATATCCATACATGCCATTCATGGATAACGTGGATCCCCCTTATACATGATTATATATGATATTGAGTTGCATGAATGTTGACCCCAAATCATGCATACATACCCCACGTTCCTTGATTAAAATTTTTTTAAAAAAACTATTATTATTTTTACATGAATGTTGTCCCAAAACCATGCATGCATGAGCAATGGCGAGTCTTTCCATATACCATGCATGTTCTTATCAGATTCATTTCTCTCAGTCTTGATTTCAACAACACCTTAAACTTCACAAGCAAGTCTTGTGTGGTCACTGGACCCATTGGCAAAAGGATGCTGTGTTACTGGAGCAGTTGGTGGATTTGGTGCTAATATGATTCTTGAAGACAAAGCAAAACCTTTGGTTACACACTTACACCACTACCTCTAGTTAAAGTTTCTTCAGACATAGATCTTGTTTCATTAATTTACTTATTTATTCATTTATCACTTTTCCAAAGAACAAAGCTAGTCCAATGACAATAATGTTTACTTGAAAACGATAAAGCCCATTGTTCATATTCTATTCTTTATAACTTATTGCTTGGATTCATGCAGGAGCTCTTCCGTCTGTAACGTAGCAGAGTATTTGTGAAATACTGAGTGTATGTAAGAGTGGGTGAATTGTATTGCTTCAACAACCATGGCATTTTATCGTCGACAAGACTCAGTATGATTTGGAACTCAGCATTATAAATGGAATTCGAATCCGGCAGTGCATTCATCCTCTCATATTTCTCCTTGGCTTTTATCATCCCGCCATCTCATCAAGGTCTGAACTTTCCATCACCGAAAGCTTCAACCGAGCAAAAATCTTCTTTAAATCATCATGTGCTTGTCTTCCATGCGATTCACCCGGCAACACAATTTACGATTCCGGAGAGATTGACACCCTGGAGAGTGAGGGTTTGGATGGCATCTTTGAGGACCTCTTCCAGCATTTTGGACTTTTTCGTGTTCACGAACTCTTCAACAGGATTAGCAGCAATGAACTGTTCACCAACAGTGTGAACAACGTGGATGAGAGCCGTGACCTATCCAGCATGCGGCAACCTTTGTTGTACCATCGTCGAGCGAAGCAACTTGTCGTATGCCTCGCGTTTGCAATACGATCCTTCAATTCTCCAGTGCTTGGGTTCGAGAGGACAAAGTCGTCGATGAGAGCTTGCTTGTCCGGTATGTCACCGCCGAACTGGAAACCGAGTTGAAATCCAACAAAACAGCGATTACTCGTCATTTGGGTGTGTTCACTATTACATGTAGTTCATGGCTTCTAGTTAAGATATGAGTGGCTCCAAGTGCTGCAAGCCTTGGTCTTGTACTCGACCTCATCCTTCTGGAGCTTTTTCTTTAAACATAATCTCTCTCCCTCCTTCTTAATATCCAGCAGTAGTTGGTTCATTTATAGAGAACTCTGGCGACTACGGGCTCGTGCGGGGGCAACATCTGTGATCTTCTCCATCTGATCATTTCCCGGCAGTGGAGATGTGCGAGTCATCTTCTCCTTCTCCGGTTTCGTCTTTCCTTCTATCTCCTCTCTGGTTCCTTCATTTTCTTTTGCCTTGTTCTCCGTCTTCGTTTATCCTCCGTCTCCACAACCTCTTCAAGCTTTTTTTTAGAGTCCTTCATCTTCACGAGCTCCTCATCAAAGGAAGAAGCTTCAATATATATATATATATATATATTTCTTTGGCGATGATGACGAAACACGGCAACGATGGTGGCGATCAGCAACGGCAGCACGCAACAATGGCAGCAACGGCGGCAGGCAGCAACTTTTCTTCTTATGTATATATATATAAATAGATGTCTAGGAAAGGGGAGGAAATGAACTAGACCTTCTCCTTCTTCTTCTCTGTCGCTTGTTCTTCGTTCTTCTTCTTTCTTCACCGTCTTCTTCTTGTTTCTTTTTCTCGCTCGTCCTTCTTTCGATCGTCTCTCTCTTTTTTTTTTTTAATTCCCTTGCAGATTCTTTTCTTCTTCCCTCCCATCTCCTTCGTTCGTTCCTACGTTCTTTTAAAAGCCTCTGAGCGGTTGTGCCAATGGGCGGTTGCATGGGCGGTGAGGAGATCGTGAGGGAGCACTACACAGCACGACCAATTCATCGCCATTTTTTTTAATTATTATTTTTTTTAAAAATTATTTTTTTAAATTTATTATTATTATTATAAATTTTATTATTATTATTATTTTTAATTATTATTTTTTAAATTTATTTTAATATTATTTTATTTATAATTATATATATTCGTATATTATCTATGTATTATATAATATTATATTTTATTATTATTATTATTATTATTTTATCTGCTATCAATTATCTTATTATATCTAAAATTTTATTATATATATATATATATTATATTTTAACTGATTAGATTTATTTTATTTATTTTATTGGTATATATATATATATATCATATTTGAACTATTTAAAATTTAATTCGTCATTATTATTATTATTTTATTATTATTATATATATATATATATTTATTTATTTATATATTTTTGCTTGATCGTGGGGCAACCACGGCCCAATCCCACGTCCTTTTTTTATTTTCATTTAGTTAATTAATTAATTAATTAATTAATATTATTATTATTATTATTTATTATTTTATTTTCCTTTATTATTTTTTTAATTTTTTTTATTATTTTATTATTATTATTATTATTATTATTTTTATTTATTTATTTATTTATTTTTTTATTTTTTTATTTTTTTATTTATTTTTATTTTAACTTATTACATTTATTTTATATGATTCTTTTAAATTAATTATATATATATATTTAATGATTTCATCTGATTTGGATTTATTATTATATATTATTTATCTGATTTTGATTTTATATTATTATTATTATTATTATTCTTTTTATTTGATTGTGTTAATATTAATATTATAATTAATATATATATATTTATTTATTTATTTATTTTATTTCTTTTGATTTGATTTGGTTTATCTTTTTTATTATTATTATTATGATTTGATTGATTTTTTCCCCTTTTTATTATTTTTATTATTTTTAATTATTTTTTTAATTATTTTATTATTTTTATTATTTTTAATTATTTTTTTAATTATTTTATTATTTTTATTATTATTGTTTTTTACTTCGTGATTTGCATTCATGGCTGATCTTGGGATTGAGATCGCCTCTAAATATGTGCTCTCGATTGATTTTCAAATTTAAACATTTAGGATCGCTTCGAGATCTATGCTCTCGGTCGATCTTGAGATTTTGAATACTTTAGACTGCCTTGAGATATGTACTCTCGGCAGATCTAGGAATTTAAATATTTAAGATCGCCTTGAGATCTGTGCTCTTGGCTGATCTTGAGCTTTGAGCATTTTAGACTGTCTCGAGATCTGTGTTCTCGGCTGGTCTTCAGATTTGGATATTTTGGATCGCATTGAAATCGATGTTCTTGGCTGATCCTGAGATTTGAGTGTTTTAGACCGCCTCGAGATCTGTGCTCTCGGATGGTCCTGAGATTTGTGTATTTTGGATCGCCTCGAGATCGGTGCTCGTGGCTGATCCTAAGATTTGTGCATTTTGGATATCTTGGATCGCCTCAATATCGGTGCTCTCGGTTGATCCTGAGATTTGTGCATTTTGGATATTTTGGATCGCCTCGAGATCGGTGCTCTCAGCGATCCACGAGATTTGAGTATTTTTAGACAGTCTTGAGATCGGTGCTCTCGACTGGTCCTGATATTTGTGTATTTTGGATATTTTGGATCGCCTCGAGATCGGTGCTCTCGGCTGATCCTGAGATTTGTGCATTTTAGATTGCCTTGAGATCGGCGCTCTCGGCTGATCTTGAGATTTGAATATTTTGAATATTTTGTTTAAATTAGGAGATACATTTAATTTATTTATTATTATTTTTTTTATATAAACAATCATCAATGAAGATAATCACAAACTTGTTGAGATATGGTTTGAAGACTTTGTTCATCAGGTCCATGAAAGCAGCTGGGGCTTTAGTCAACCTAAAGGGCATGATCAGAAATTCATAATGCCCGTATCGCGTACGGAACGTTGTCTTCGGGACATCACTCTCCTTGATCTTCAATTGATGGTTACCAAACTGAAGGTCAATCTTTGAAAACACTCGTGCCCCACATAACTGGTCAAACAAATCATCTATTCTGGGTAAAGGATACTTGTTCTTGATGGTCACCTTGTTTAACTGTCTATAATCTATACACAATCTGAAGGAACCATCCTTTTTCTTCACAAAGAGAACTAGCACACCCCTAAGGTGACACACTCGGACGTACGAACCCTTTATCAACCAAATTTTGTAACTGTACTTTTAACTCCTTAAGTTTTGTTGGTGCCATAAGATACGGAGGAATGGAGATTGGAGCATTACCTAGTAACAAGTCAATAGCAAACTCAAACTCTTGATTTGGAGGTATTCTCGGCAATTCCTCAAGAAATACATCCTCAAAATCCTGAACAATAGGGACATCCTTGAGGTTTTGTGCAACAATTCTCAGTATCCATTATATGGGCCAGGTATGCTTTACATCTCTTACGCACCAATTTCCTTGCTTTTATAGAAGATATCATATACCTTGAAAGAACCTTCCTTTCACCCCCAAGCACAATACTAGATCCATGAGAGATCTGCAGGGTCACTTTTTCCTAAAGCAGTCAATGGCGGCTCTATGCCTATTCAGCCAGTCCATCCCAAGCATGGCATCAAAATCTCGCATCTCTAATGGGAATCAAATCTGTCTCAAAGTCTAAACCCTTCACCTTGATAGGACATCCTCAAAAAACTACCTCTCTGACAATCTCTTCGCCAAAGGGCATTTGGATCACAAGTTTACAGTCTAAAGGAGTAGCTATTCTATTGGCATGACATGCAAATGCAGTGCTAACAAAAGATATCTTTGAACATGAGTCTATCAAAACACATGCATCATGCTGAAAGATAGGTACGGTACCTGTAATCACATTGGATCTATCCTCGGCTTACTCACTGGTCATGGCAAAAACTCTAGTCTGATAACGGGTCTATGGTCGAAGTGTTTCACCTTGTGGAATATTACTAGCAGGAGCTGATCTTGTTGGGGTAACTGGTGCAGACCCGGTAGATTGTACACCCTTCGACTGACTCTATTGTCCTGGAAAAAGAGGTACTAACCCCCGTTCTCCACAGTCTAACTCCGGACATGCTGACTTAAGGTGGCCTGTCTGCCCACACTAGTAGCATCTGCATTGCTTGCGGCATGGACTCGAATGAAATCTATTGCAGTTCCAGCATTTGGTAACATTTCCAGTTGTCTTTCCTCCGAAACTGCCACTTGCAGATGTAGTACCCTTCTAACTGCCAACTTGTCCTGACAACGATTTGACTGAGCTAGATCTTGAGAAACCTGAAGAAGTGTCCTCACTCTTACTATGCTTGGACTACCTTGAAAAATCTGGGTTTCTTCTCTTGGCTTGATTCTCACGAAGGTGTTTACCTTTAATGACCAACTTCTTAGCCCTCAAAGCCAATTGAACCACTTCCTTGAAACTTTGATTCCCCGTAACTGCCATCTTCTCTCGGATACTAAGGTTCAGTCTTGCCTCGAACTTGGAACATAGGGATTCTTCACCACCAACAATTTCAGGTACAAAGTTAGCCAGATCCTTTAACTCTGCTTCATACTCTGCCACTGCCTTGCTACCCTTAACCAACCTTATGTACTCTTGTCATTTTTGGTTACGATGGAATCGAGTGTGGTATTTTTCATCAAAATCTTGTAGAAAATCTGACCAAGTCAATGGTACAATTGAAGGACCCTTGAGAGTTTTCTATTAGATCCTTGCTTTGTTGTCCAGAAGTCTAACTACAACCTTTAGTTTCAACTCATCTTCTATACCCATGTCTTTAAAAGTAGCAAGCAACCTTTCAACCATTCTTTGACAGTCATGGCGTCGCTCGAGCCATCAAAAGCATTACATCCCAACTGTCTTGTTTCCTTCAATAACTTGGACAAGATTAAGCTCCGATTGATCTTATTGTCTTCTACCGATGCTTGTTGAACTGAAGGAATTGGGGGTGGTGATGGTGGCACAAATACTGGCTTAGTATGGGGCTATCCCCAAACAGACTCCAATAACCCATGAAGTCACGGTATTCCTGGTATATCGGTTGACGACCTTGGGTATCCCAATATGCCTTAAAGCTTTGGAGAACTTTGGGGGATGGTGCTACTCTTGGAGTTGCAATATTAGGCACAGGGTCTGGGCAATGGGACCATACACTGATGCTGCCACAGCAGGCTCATGTCCTGAACTGACCTCTTGCCTAGGGGGATAAGGGGGTTAGACAGGAGGAGGTTCCTCAGAAGGAACACCAGCTCCTCAACGCATAAGTGGACGTGGTGCTGGCGTTCTAGCTAAAAGGAACAAAACAGATAAATTTTCAAACTTAACCCCTACATACAGACACTTATGCTATATGCAAATCAGTAATTGGATCCACTAATTCGTAGCAAAATTAAAAGGTTTAGGATTCGGACTAAGATCAGCCTAAACCTTTAGCTCTGATACCACTAAAATTATCACGTCCAGACCCTAGTCGGGCACGTGCCAATCGCCACGACAACAAGGAGTGGACCCTACAGCATCCCACCTCCTAGTCACCGTAAGGCTCAAAACAAACTTGTTAACACAACTTACTAAAGAAAGATTCAAGGTGTCACGCCCCGACCCATGGGCGAACGGGACAGGACAACCGCCATGATAATCCCGTGGAGGGATACCCCGCCAATCAAACCTCGGGACGCCGCAAGGCTAATCAACGCACTTAGAATCCAACAACATCTATCATAGATATACAGCGAAGATGCACACTGATACACAGCAAAAAGTAGCAACAACAACAACCACTATAATAAACAAAATTAGAGGAGTTCAAAAATGCACAGGGAAGTAACAACAACAGCATCACACAGCTGATACACCAATGGTTTAAGAGTTGTTTAGATACAAAACTACGCAACAAGGTTTACTACCCCCTAGTGGATCCATAAGTCAAACAACCTATCCATGACAAAAAGAACATACATGAACTAAAAAGATACACAGAAGTTAGAACCATAGTAAATGCCCAGCACGTTGCCACACTACCGCACCTACTACCTGCAGTAACCTGGGAGGAACAAAAAGGGGTAAGCAACTAACGTTACTCATTGAGGGGAGGTTAGCACAGCTCTAATAGAAATATACAACAATAATGACATAAACCTCCAAATATGGTACTTTACAAATAAAATAACTAGTTTAGCACTTGAATACATATAATAGCAAACTTTAATACAAACTAGCAAGAAAGATAGAATAAGAATGCATTCTACCTCCATTAAGGTTTTAGAATATCAAAGTGTGAAAACACTTGAATATAGAGTTCCAGATTAAAGGAATAAGCCAATCATGAAGCAAAGCTTCCACAATAAACACTTAGATCAAAATAGTTCTCAACTCAGAATAATGCAACACCTAACACTCACCCAGCATAAAATGGTCTAGATACCTCCCTAAACCTTCACCGTGGCAGCAGCTAGGTTTAGAGCCGTCAAAGTACTCATGCCTTTGACGTTGACCGATCGGTTCACCGTATGGTAACAACGGCTACCTGATGTATATCCAGTAGGACTCTACACTCCCACTTGAACTGGCCCTCGTAGTAATCAGCCGGTCTATCATGCCACCTCAAAAGGCTGGCCGTGGAGACCGTCTACTACAGTAGGGTCACCATACAAACTCAACAATAAACACACTCCACATGGAGTACAAGAGCCAATAATAACCAACAATAACAATACCTCAGCCATTTCCATAAGGAAATGTAAAAGCGCAAGCAAAACTCAAGCTTTTAACACAAACCAATTTACAAAATTCAACACAAGAAACAACATGGAAATTCTTTCCTTTGAACGCAAATTGCATAAAGGAAGCACCAAGCAATAAACTTCTTCTAGGGTTAAAACTTCTCAAAAGCAATCATAATAATCCACAAAAACTCATTAAGCACGATAGATTATATAAACAGATAAATATGGGTAAGCTTCTAATAGAGTCATGCTTAATAGTCCCACTCACTGATTAACGATTCGTCTTCCTCAAAATCTAATTCTCGGGTAATTCTTTGCCTCGATCTAATGCTTCACCTCCTTACCAAACACAACAAATAACATCCAAGGTTAGTACAAAAATCTAAGCAAAGAAACCCTAGGTTCCTTCTACCGAACAACCCTAAATTGATCCTAGGGTTAGCTCAAAGCTAGGTCTAAAGGTTACCAATGAAGTCCTAAGGGTTAGAGCTTTACTCTAATCCAAAGAAATTAAAGAAACAACTAAAGTTTCTCAGTGCTACAATAAAATCAAGATTACTACACTACCCCAGACCAAACTCAACAACAATCGAAGGGAAGAACACCAAGTTCTCAAACTAAACAATTACCAACTATAAGACACATGAATCTACAAATCTATGGCATCCTTTTGATCTCTTAAATACCATTCTTTTTCCCACCAAAACTATTGGAATTCAAAGGAATACTAATTCCATGGATACAAGGGTGCAATACAAGGGATTCACAACTGAAAGAACCTTCAAATAGCAAAACAATTACAAGGATTTTGAAAACAAGTTTCCAAGGAAGAGCATGAGAGTTAAATAACCATTTCAAGAGCTAAAAACACAAGCACAACATAGAAGATTCATGCCTTATCCAAACAAATGAAAGGAAAGGATCATTACCTTCTAAACTTCAAATCAAACAAGATTGGGCAAGAAGAAGAGAAGACCAGCCATTGGGATGAAGAAGAGAAGAATTGAGAGATGAATGAGAAGCTTAGCTTCTAAGGAACCTTTAATTTAAAGGAATGGATAAGGTTTTAAGGGGAAATTACCATTTCGCCCATAAAGCTTCAATATATTAAGAAAAATGCCATGGACTTCAAGAAATGACTAAGTTACCCTCATGCTTACGAAACAAAGACTAGAGTGAATAAGCATTTGGAAAATGACAATAATGCCCTTGTATATTCAAGAAAAGACATTTGTGAGTAAACTTGGGTGGTAATTACTGAAATGACCCCAACTAACCCAATAAATGCCATGGAAACCATCAACCCTCCTAATAGCCAAGGAAGAGAAAAATGGGAAGAAGAGTGTCGAGCCAGGTATCACACAAGGTCCGTAATAGGACCAGCCAGGGTTCCAACTACAACCAAAAAGTATAGATACAGGAACAGTATACAAAACTCAAGTCTAGTGGATCTATAAAATTTACATGCACACAACACTAGCCTAAAAAAGGGAAAAAGGGTAAGTCACTCTATTGCTTGCCCAGCACAATCCAGTCGAACATCACAGTCTGAGAAAGAAGAAAGAAGAGTGGTGAGTAATAGATGTTACCCAGTGAGTGGTGAGAACATAGAGATAACAAAGTAATAAAGTATTTCACATAGTAGTAACCACAATAATAATATATAAAAGTAGTTCCAAGTATTCAACAAGTGAACAGATAACACAATAATTATTACCATAGGTAAGTAATATTTTCCAATACATTGAGCACCGCTCAAAATACAGGCTGGCCTCAAACAATTCCCAAGCTAATCGTGGTCGCGACTAGCTACGGGACCACGAATGTGTTTTAAGACTTTTAAAATTAAAAAATGCTGCCTACCTTGGTGTTGGCCACTGAGATCCCCATGTGGTGACCCCGGGTTTCTCACATATAAGAACCCCCTGTCAATGGCTCCGCGCACCTCTTGACCAGGGTAAACTCAAGGTTGATCACGCCACCTCCCATCAGGCCGAACCGTGGAACCCGACACTGCAGTGTCGTACTAAAGTCCACTGTCACCATCTAAATCCAAATGCCATAATGCAAATCTTTCCAATTCCAACTCGAGGAATCAAGCATATGATGTGTAAATATGGAAATATACATTAATCCATATTCCATTTGCATGTAAAATATATTTACATGTAAACATGTTTCTTTCAAAATAAATACGCATAAGCATGAATGATTTTGCAAAATAACTCCATGTTCAAGATATCCATATATATATATATAATATATATATATATATATATATCAAATGAAATATGATTTATTATCAAATTTATGATATAAAACATGTAATAAATACTATAATACTTTTATTAAATCTATGTAATTAACAATTATATCAATCACTGAACCAGTCTTCTTGCCTCGAGACGCGCTCACTGGTCAGTAGTTTCCTACCCCTTGGAAGATGCCTCGCCACCTGAAACCAAGCAGGGAATCTAAGAATCAAAGAACACCAAAATGGAAACTATAATGCATGCGAATGCCTTGTTACATGTTGAACATGTAACTATAGGGTTTTAGGGGAAAACGACATCATTTTGTCATCAAATGACTTCAAACCGAAGTAAAACTAGTTCCAATGGATTCCAAGTAATAAGGGCTTCGATTTGGACCAAAGAAATACAAGAAAAGGACGAGGTTTTGCATTTGAAAAATTCAGATCATACCTCATTCTTTCACAAGTGGTTGTCTTCATGAACCATTTGGTGCTATGTTACCTAATGAACAAGTCCGATGCAAAGCCAAGGTTGATTTTTTGGGTGTTTCTACTGCAAGAATTTGATGTTAAAATTAGGGACAAAAAAGGGGTGAAAAATGTGGCTGCAAATTAACTCTCTCATCTTGAGGGTTTAGAGGATGAAGAGTCATGGAAAACCAAAATTAATGACCATTCCCTAAAGAACACTTGTATAGTCTGCAGGAAATTTCAGAAGTTGACACTCCATGGTTCGCCGACTTCGCCAATTATCTTTCGGGGAGAGTTCTTCCTAGAGGACTTTCTTTTCAACAAAAGAAGAAGTTCTTTGCTGACTTGAAGCATTTTTATTAGGAGGATCCCTACCTTTTCAGAATGTGTGCAGATCATATAGTGCGAAGGTGTGTCTCACGAGAGGAAGGATGTGATGTCTAGCTCATTGTCATTCGGGCCCGGTTAGAGGCCATTATGCTTCAAGAAGGACAGTTAAAAATGTGTTAGAAGCAAGTTTTTACTGGTCAACATTATTTCAAGATGCGAGACAATTTGTGCAAAGTTATGATAGTTGTCAACGAGTGGGAAATCTGTCTAGGCGTGATGAGATGCCACAACACCTAATGCAATTTTGCGAGGTCTTTGATGTGTGGGGCATCGATTTCATGTGACCGTTTCCTAGCTCCAATGGGAATTATTACATTTTAGTCACCGTGGACTATGTATCTAAGTGGGTTTAAGTTCATGCTCTTCCTACAAATGATGCGAGAATAGTGGTCAAGTTCCTCAAAAGATTGTTTAATCGATTCGAGCCTCCTAGGATCATCATAAGTGATTGAGGGACTTATTTTTGTAATGCCCAACTTAAGAAAATTCTGAAAAGATTAAACCATCACCTTGCTACTCCGTATCATCCTCAAACAAATGGGTAAGTGGAGGTGACTAATCGCGAATTGAAGAGAATTTTATCAAAGTCGGTAGAGCATAATTGAAAGGATTATTCAGAATGACTAGATGATACATTGTGGGCATATCAGACAGCATGCAAAACTCCGCTGGAAACCACGCCATATAATTTAGTTTATGAAAAAACGTGCCATCTACCGGTAGAGCTTGAACACAAGGCATATTGGGAAATTAAGGTAATGAATTTTAGTCTTTTGTGGGCTGATGACCAAAGAAAGCTTCAGTTGAATGAGTTAGATGAGTGGAGATTGAGAGCCTATGAAAATGCAAGAATCTACAAAGAAAGGATGTGTTTATGGCATGACAAACACATTAAACTGCACAAGGAATTCAAAGTAGACGATCGAGTACTACTTTTTAACTCCCATTTGAAATTGTTTCCGGGAAAATTAAAATCAAGATGGTCAAGTCCATATGAGATCACTCAAGTATTCCCACACGGTGCTATAGAGATCACTCATCCGGAGAAAGGAACATTGAAGGTAAATGGATATAGATTAAAACTCTACTTCGAAGGGGATGTGCAAGCCGAAAAGAAAGAGGTTTTTCATTTTTATTATCCACCGTGAGGTAAGGATAGGTACATTAAGCTAAGTGGCGTTAAACAAGCGCTTCTTCGGAGGTAACTCAAGTTTTTAGTTAGTTTTAGACTTAGAATTTACATTTTGCAGTAATAAATTCATAAGTGTGTGTCTCGATTAATTTTTGTTGATCGTTGGTATTTTCATGGAATTTTTCAGTGATTTGAATTGTTTTTCATGTGTATGACATGTTTTAGGGTAAATTTAATGCTTAAAGTTAAAAAATTGGTGTTAATTTGGAGTTAGCCACCTTGTGTGGACTGTCTGTAGAAATTTTGCAGTCCACGCGGCCGCATGAAATTTCCACACTGTCATGTATAGTACCCACGTGAGGGTGTGGAATTTCCACACCACCATGTGCCTATAAGAATTTGAAGAGTCACTATTCATGTTCATCTTCTTCAAAGAGCCTCTTCACCTTCAACACTCCACTCCTATAAAACTCAAGCTTTGATCTCTAAAACCAATTTTCTTCAACTCCTTAGAGGTGTAGATGTCTTCATTACCATTTTCATGGAGTTTTCATGGTGTTTTTGTGCAAATCATCTTAGGGAATCATACTAGACACCTCCTATTTGTGCAAAACATTAATTTTGGAAAATGTAGGGGCTCGATTCTGGCCAAGAGGCCGGAGTCAGGCGCCCACGAGGGCGCATGGCCCCTTGGGCAGAGCGTGAACCCGACCCACGCGCTCAGCGTGAGCACGGGCGCAGGCGCCCTACTGCATCAGCGCCCCCACGTGGCTAGCCTGCGTCTGCATGAGCTGCAAGGCCACGCAATCTCGTGGCCCCCTGGCCGAGCCCGGCCGCCCGCGTGGGCAGGGACAGAGGGCAAACTGCCCTGTTTCTCCCCTGGCTCACTGTCCTCATGCGCCTGGTGCCCAGTTTACATCGTATTCATGTAAAACTAATATTTTTCAATATTTTCTTCATAGATATGGCACCACGGACCAAGAAATTAGCTCAGAAGTGTTCTCGCCATGATAGGGAGCCGACCCCACCACCGGAAGTTGAGTTTCCTAATCCTATTCATCAGTAGAGATTCGAGCGTCTCTAGACTCTTATGATTGGACAGTCACGCTTTATTGACTGGGATGCACTAGAAGACATTGGTCTTACTGAGGAAGTCAGAGATCTCATTAGCGTGGGGGATTAGGCCCGATTGTTCTCCATTCAGGAGCATGTCCGACGAGACATCACCTTGGAGGTTCTTGCCTCATTTTCCTTCGACCGCGCCATGGCCGACACTAACTTTGACAGGGAGGATACCATTCATTTTCGAGCTTTTAGTCAGCCGCATGGGATGTCTCTGACTAAGTCCTCGATGTTTCTTGGATTGTATGATCAGGATTATGCTGACACCATCGAGTACACGCAGTTACTTACCGACTACCCTCTTGATCTTACTCCGAGCCATGTTTTTCATGATCTATGCGGTGATCACCAGTATGTCTCGGGCCAGTCAAAGGCCTCTCTATTGACTGGACCAGTGCACATGTATATCCATGCTATTCTTAGCCGATCTGTGAGAGGCAGTGAAGATGGTACAAGCTCACTTCGCAGGACCGATCTTTTGTATCTCCACTCTATAGCACAGGGAGTGCTCCTCCATTTGGGATATGTTGGCACCGACTACCTTCTCCACCAGAGTGAGTATTTGCGGGTAGGAGTATTGTTTGCGGGACCCTATATCACTTGTCTCATGTTCAGGATGGGTTTAATCCACTCGGTCAGAGGCAATGAGAGGATTAGTACCCCAGCACCATTGGGTTTAGTCACTCTCCGTTTGATAGGCATTGTGAGACGTACAGGCTCAGGGGGATATGTATTAGTTGAGTTATCGTCTGAGGACAATGAGGAGCCTGCTGAAGTTACAGAGGTACCACCTGCAGCTGACCCCATGATTACCGAGGCAACATTAGTAGCATTAGCCGATCCTGAGTCATCTTCCACTCGAGTTCACGAGCATCTGGCTCGACTCGAGGCTGTCGTGGCTACCATCATCAAGAACAAGGCGTGGATTCTGGAGCGATTTGATCGTATTCAGCAGACCATTGATGATGAGGTCTCATCCGCTTCCACACTAGCACCCGCGCTGGCACCAGCGCCAGCTATAAATACCGACGCTTGAGGCGTCACACTCATGAGACTTTTATTTCATCTTCTTTATCCTTTTATTTCTTTTGTTCATATTTTGTGTACTTTTGTACTTAGAAAGGCTATGGCTTCAATGAGTTATCTTCATGTTTTTATTTTGTATTGCGAGTATGTGCTTTACTATTTTATGTATATGAAACTCGTATTTTTCCCTTCTATTTTGTTGAGCTTTACTGAACCCCTTGTATTCTGTGTAGATGGCCTTGAGAGTGATGATGTTGATGTTTAGTCATAGACATGATCATGTGATATTGTCACACGGTCGTGGTAGCTTCACAACCCATACAACATGCCCATGAGTTAGACTTCACCAAATGATTATTAAGGAGTTCAGGGGAGTATTGTTTTAATTGCATTCCCACACACATTATGCTTCCATTGATGTTATTTTTATTGTGCTTACATGCGTAATTTAGGGCAATGTACATCTTAAGTGTGGGGGAGGGTTCACCTTATACATGACTTTTACTTGTGTTTTCATGAGCATGCTCTTGTTGCCAATGAAGGTTCACCTTAGGGTTAAGAGTTTAATTCTTAGTGTTTGGAGGTTGTAAACATTAGATTTTATCATGCTCTAGTTTTCATCCAACTTACTTGAATATTTTTGTTTGATTGCTCTTTGTGCACTCTTCTCACTCATTAGACCTATGAAGACTCTAGTTCATTATTTTTTGGACTTTAGTGTGCTAGTTTTATTCTATAAAAAAAGAAAAAAATCAGAAAAATCAGAAAAATTGAAAAAATTTGGAATTTTTTTTGTTGTTTGTACATAGGGGGTGGAAAGAGCTATCCCCATGATGTTTGTAGCTACTCTCATAAGTCAGATACTTGTTATGCCCTAATGAAAGAAAGAGCTATCTCATGGAATGTGTGAAAGCGACCACCCTTGGTAGAAAGAGCTACCACCTCAAAAGTGTGAAAGCCACTCGGGAGGCATATTGGGAAATGGCTACCTTAGAGATTGTGTGAAGCTACTACCTATTATTTTTGTTTATAAATAAGTCCCATGTTAATAAGAACTTAGTAGTGGATATAGTGTTGACATGAGGTGAGTTTTTCACACACACATGCTTTCGGACTTTATCACGTTTATTTTTTATTGGATTGTTTGCTAGATGCATTAGAATTTTATTCTTGTACTCTCTTGGTGAACCTAAGGCCAAGCACTTCTCTTTTCCTTTCCATGAGTTTAATGTTTAAGTTTGCATGAGGACAAGCAAAGGCTTAAGTGTGGGGGAGTTTGACAAGTGCTTGAGTAGACATATTTTAATATATGTTTTACATGCATTGAGCATCACTTTTTACCATGGTTTATGTCTCATATTGTGTATTTGGTGTTCTTTTGTGCAATTAGGTTGAGAATGCCTTGAAAGAGTCAAAAGAAAGCAAAGATAGGTAATAAAGACATAATGTTGGGAGTTATTGTGCAATTCAAAGACCAAAACATGAGAGGAGTTCATGAATGTGGAGATGTGTGCCAACTTCCAAGGAGATTCAAGCCAATTTACTAGTTGGAAGAGCATAAAGGCAGTCACATTTTCATGTTCCTTCTCTTTATAAAGATTGCAAGACCTTTCAAAGATGTGTCGATGAAGAAAAGTTTTATAACCTACCACATGGACGTGTGCCCGGCCATGTGGCCTTAAGAAAAAAGTGTTTGGACTGCGTTTTGCAAAAGTACTATAGTAAAAAATGTAGCAATTTTACTGTAGTAGTAATATAGCAAAATTACTGTTCAAGTGACCGCGTGGAAATTCCTATAGCCGACGCGGTCGCATGGAAAATCCACATTGGGTGCATGGGGGTACGTGACAAATGTGGTTTTTGGCTATAAATAGGCTGTTTGCCCTATTCTTAGGAGACTTTTTGTGGGGCTTTTGGTGAGCACTTAGAGGGCAAGGCGGCTAGGGTTTTGGATGAGGTCTTTGGCGATATTGGGGGGAGTTCATCACCAACTTTGATCGATCTTCTCTCCGTCATAGCATAGAGGGAGCCTTCGGTGACCTAGCTTCGGAGGAGGATTCTTCAAGACATTGAGCGACCCGGCCATCAAGGCCATCATCAATAATTCAAGGGGGTTTTCCTTCATGGTTTTCATTGCTTTTCATTGTATTAATCATTTTTTTGTAACTTGCCCATGGAGGGCTAAACCCTAGTAGGTATTTGGGCATGTGAACCCTAGGATCCATTCTTTTGTATTGATTTGCTTTATGATTCTATTAAATCCGAGTTGATTTGAGTTTTAACTTTGTGATTTCATTATTTGCATGTGTTATTGATCCTTGCGATTGATTTACTTGATTTGTTTCTTTAGTGAGAGAGAGGTCTCCATTGGAGTTAGAACTTCAAGGTTAAAGAAGGTTGAGAGTGTGAGTCATGAGATAGTGGAGTATCCCCTTTTTCCTTCTGATTGAGTGTTTTTTATATCTGTATTCCCTAGACTCTATGCAATCATATTTGGTGTGAGGCGTGAGATTGTTAGATTTCTCCACGGGGACCTTGTAGGGGGTTAGGGATCCTTCACCGGGAAATAGGGTTGGATCTATCTTTAGGAATCGATTTACTCATTTGATATCCCTAGAGCTCATTGCAGTCATATTGGGTGTGAAGTGTTGAGATTGAGCGATTTTCTCCACCGGGACCTTGTAGGGAACTAGTATTGGTGGCTTAGAGGCAAGGGCCAATTGTTCTTGGATTATTTTGACTCATTAGACTCAGTTTAGAAGCATTTAGCGAATCTTGAGCTTCATGTTTGATCCTAGGTGGAGCAATGCCTGAGTACCTCATCTTTATTGATTGAGATCTCCTTTACTTTACATCTTACATGTTTGCTTGCTTGTTATCTTCTCTTGCAATTAGTTCATTTCATCACATCCATTTATTCTGACTAAATAACTGAGAAGTGGTTAATACTAATATTTTCTTTCCCTGTGGATTCGACTACCCACTCACCGGAGTAATTATTACTTCGACACCCGTGCAATTGTGGTTTACACGCAATTCAGGTGTGTGTCCACAATCAGTAATGAAATCATTAGTGAAAATATGCAATCCATAGATAAAACCCTCTTGTAGTCCATATCGATGGTTTTATGCAGCCGCCTCGTCTTCTCCAAAGGTTCCCTTGTCAAGCCTAGGGCATACCTCACCGAATCGATGCCGATGAAAACTCCCCCAATAACTCTCTTCCAAAAGAATACGATGTCGAAGGCTGTAGAATAGCTCTAAAAACCTAGGCAAAGCCTCTCCAAACCCTAGCCGCGAGTGCTTCCAAAGATAGGCAAAAGATGAGAAAATGATCCTTCAAAACATCTCAAATCACGGTATTTATAGGGGCTAGAATCCGGCATCCACACGGGCGTGTGGAATTTCCACATGGCCATGTGGATTTTCAAAATTTGATTTCCTGTGAGCTATGAATAGTAACTGCTGCAGTGGTTTGCTACAGTGACTGCTATAATACTTCACCAAAATACTCCTGAATCCACACTTTTCATCGAGGCCACATAAATGGCTAGACATCCATGCGATAGATCGTGTCGTGTCTTCAATGAACCCACATTGACGGGTCTCTTGCTAATGTTGCATGAGTCAGAATAAATGATTGTGACTGCCTTTGTGCCCCTCCAATTTGTATATTTTCTTGAGAACAATGGAGGTTGGCACACACCCAATGTCTTTGAGCACAACTTGTGTCTTCACATTTGTTCAGTCCAAGAACTTCATCAAAAATTACATAGACGATCTACTTTTGCTTCCTTTCTTCCACAATTATCTCCATAACCCTAAATGCACAAAAGAACACAAATACACACAAATAAGTGATTAAATTCGAGAAAAGTAATGCTCAACGTAAGAAAAGAATACTTCGTATTACTTATACACAAGCACTTATCAGTCATCTTCTCAATATGGCACGTGCTCTCCGTTTTCAAGCAAGTTTACCCCTTAAATTTTGGGGTGATTGTATCCTTACTTCCACTCACCTTATTAATTGTACTCACACTCTAATTTTAAAAGAGAAAACCCCTTATGAAGTCCTTTACAATCGTTATCCTGATTTTACTCATTTGTCCACTTTTGGATGCCTTTGGTATGCATCCACTAACCACACACATCTAAACAAATTTGCTCCTCTAGCAACATGTTGTATTTTTCATGGTTACCCTGATGGATAGAAAGCCTATAAATTGTATGGCCTAGATGTAGAACAAATTTTTGTTAGTTAGATGTGCTTTTTCATGAAGCAAGTTTTCCATTTATGGATGATCCCCACTTACGTAGCACACTAGACCCGTCACCAATTTTACCCTTACCTATCCCTGATTTTGATTTCACTGAGCCTTTTACACCTATCTCATCACATGCTTCCCCTTCTTCACCCCAAGAACCTTCCAACCATGATGCAGTTCCAAATATGCTTCCCCCCACTGCCTCAACCCCCATGTAAATCTTTATAATTATACACATGGAGTATATGGTAAAAATCATTACATAATAATATCTTTATAGAAACATAGGCAATGTCCTAACTAACCAAAGATAAATAATGTTTTATTACCTAATGACAAGGACCTCTCTTTCTTATCTACATATAATACATTTGTTAGTGGATGGCTTTCTTTGACCTTGAAACAATGACCTCTATTTCTTATCTATACATGAATAGATAATGTTTGAAAATATAACAAGGAAAATAAATAAAAAAAATGTTAGGAATGGGAAGGCAAGGAATACAAGTCAAACAAGGGCCGAATGTGAATGGTGCAGGGATCCTAAAATATAGGGCAAGAAAAAAATTGATAACTATGCATTGTAGGCAAAAAAACATATGTAATGTCCTAACTAACCTAAAACAAATAATGTTTTTTTACTTATTGACAAGGACCTCTCTTTCTATCAGGTTTCATAACAAAACAGAAAAGAAAGTGTTATGAAACTAATTTAAGAGATAATCAACCATGTTACACAAGTGATGGTCATGGCGGTCATGGTTTCAAGCATGAAGTTTAGCAGTTCATTAGAGATGATGTCAAAGCTGTGTTCTTGGGTATGAATGTGACTGATGTTTTTTGTGCCATTACCACTAGTCTTACTCCCAAAGTTTTCATAGTCTTCATGTCAATATATGATCTATGTTTTGTTTTAAATAAATAGACTTTGGCATGGAAGAATAGGATTCAATTTTTGAATTAAAATCTTGAGAAACTTAAAAGTAAAAATCGTGCTGGGATCCTAAGATATAGGCCAATCGATAGATTTGGATACATGACTTTCGGAAGGGAACCAAGAGAATCATACTTGAGGAGAACTCACTTACATCATTTTTTTCTTTCAAGGGATGGAAAGTTCATGATTATTGACATGAACAATGAGGAGATCCATCTGTGGAGTGTTTATGGCACTTCCAACACACCAAATAGGTACAGAGGGCACAACCAAGGAAAATATATAATTTGGTCTTGCTTTAGTGGATCTAATTGTTTGTTCATTACTAATGGTAATGAAGACTCAAAGATAATAATTTCTATTCTAGTATTATTACAATTTTGTCATCTACTCTCAATAATTACTAATACTGATACCTTGACAATTGACATGGCTGTAAATGTATGCTCAGTGTGTATATTTTAATGACATGCTCATATAACTATTGTTATTATGAAAATTTTAATGTAAATCTAAATTATTCTATGCAAGAATTAAGTTAACATAACCAGTGTTATTTCATTTGAAATAGTGCTTTTACTACATTTTTTTAGTAGAAACCAAATTTGATAATTGTTGTTTTTATACAAGTCCAAATGAAAATGCTAATGAAAATTAAGGCACAAGCAAAAATACTTGAACGCAACCAAGAAAAGGTTGAAATTTATACAAGCACTTGATATTTAAAGATTACAGAACCACAAAATACAAAATCAAATGTAGCTCTTTCAAAAATGGAGAATATAAATCTACAATGTTAGTCTATATCAGTTAAAAAAGACAAGGCAATCTACTTGCTAATACTATTCAATGTATAACTTAGCTATGAAATTCTCTAAAAAAGGTGAATGTCTACTAAAAAAACTCTAAAAAATTCAGAAAAAATAACTATAATTCAAAAATCTTTTAAAATGAATAATTAAAAATTGATGTAATTAGAAAAATATAAATGAAAATAAAAGAAACTAAAAGAATTTGAAAAGAATGAACACAAACATATGCTTTGTATTGAAAATTTAATTATGTTTCACAAGATTGATTGAAATAGCCTTTTTTCCCTCATAATTTTGTTTTAAGAATACATAAATAATAGAAATATTGGTTTCAAATATATATCAAAATTTGACAATATACTCTCATACTAAAATAAAAATAATTTAAAAAAAATATTACCATGTCTTCTGGGATATAATTTGTACTATTGTTATAACCATTCTTCGTGAGATATTGCACCTGCAACGAAATCGTAAGTCTTTACACTAGTTATTATTATTTTGGTTAAACAACTAGTTTGTAGTTTAAATAACAATAATTGCATTCAAGTATAAATAGAAATAACAATAATTATTTTTAAAATTATATATATATATATTCAAGTAGATGACAAGCTTGGCACGTGACAAGCTCCCATGAAAAGTTTTTTTTGCCCAAAACATAAATAAAATAATGTAATAATATTAAACATTAATCATTTATCATTTAGCATATTACATTAAATTTTTCTACACTTAAACTTTTAAAAATATAAATATGTTATATCTTTGATAATAAATTAAATAATTTTATTTATCCAATTATTTTCGAGATTATATATATATATATATTAAAGTGGCAAATATGTGACATGTGTCAATGAGTAAACTATTAAATTCCTAGGCAAATATGTGACATGTGTCAATGAGTAAACTATTAAATTCCTAGAAGTATTGAACATATATATATATATATATATATATATATATATATATATATATATACATATGACAACATTAAATTAAATAGTTTATGTTATCATTTTTTAAAAAGCTTAATTTATCGTGAACATACATTAATATGTGTGTCATAAATCAAAGTATTTTATTTACATCTAGAAATCCTATATATATGGATTCCGATATGTGTTTGAGGGAAGTGTGTTGAATATTATAACTCTTCTCCTCACTATGTTATTCCTCATTTATTTCCTTTATATAATTTGGGTATATATATTACTTTCATTTATTTATTTATATTACTTATTTATATATCACTAATTCATTAGTTTTTAACACGTTATCAACACGAATTTGCTTTTTATATATATATATATATATATTCTTTTGATTTACTTCATACATGCTTTAGCTTTATATTGACTATTATTAAATTTATTATTTGCTATTTCCATTATTTTATTATTTTATTTTAATTGTCTATTGAATTATTGTGATATTGTTTTTTTTTAAGAATTCGTTATCATGGCGAATATTGCAAGAAGAAAATTTGAGATTCTTCATATCTCTGGGAGTAATTATATATCTTGGAACCTCAATGTTAAGCTCCATCTAAATGGCAGAAACCTGGGGAAAATAATTGAGGCTAGTAATAATGAGCCCATTGATAATAAATCAAAAGAATTGATTTTAATATGGCATCATCTTCATGATGGCATAAAAAATTAATACTTGAGTATTGAAAATCCATTTGATTTATGGTTTTCCACATCTCAAAATGGTTTATTTGCCAAAAGCATGCAATGTTTGACCAAATATCAGTTTTAAAAGCATGTAAGAATATAATTCTGAGCTATTTAAAATAGTTTCAGAGTTACATCTCTGTGGAGAAACGGTGACAAAAAGTATAATGCTTGAAAAAAAATGTTTACAACATTTCTTGCTCGAGATGTTATATTACAACAATTATACAGAAATTTTTTTTATTAAATTCTTTGAACTAATTTCTTGTCTCCTTGTCGCAGAGCAAAATAATGAATTGTTGATGCTAAATCATCAAACCTGATCATCTGGATGAACACCAATACCTGAAACCAATTATACGCAATGAAAATGATGTTATCGTAATGACGGTTATAAAAATAGAGGTGGAAGAGGTTATCGTGGTGGTCGTGCCAGACGTGGTAGTATTGGGGGCCGAAATTATTTTTGGACCACACTATGGTAAAATAAATGTGCATCAACAAAAGTAACAAACTACAATGATGGATTAGATAAGAAAAGAGATACATGTCATCATTGTGGACTGGAGTGTCATTGGTCTAAAATTTGTAGAACCCCCAAGCAATTTGTCCAACTTTACTAATATTTACTTAAAAACAAAAAGGGTAAAGTTGTTGAGACAAATTTCACAGACAACTCCATAGAAACTACATTTGTTGATGATGTAATTCAAAATTCACACTTAGATGTGTCATACTTTCTCATAGATTATATTTATAATATATGTAGTATGTTTTTATTTTTATTCAATATGTTATACTTTTCATTAAAGTTATATTCCTTTGTTATGCTTTTTATATAGATAAAATATGGTTGATGATAAATGCATTGTTGACTATGGAATGACGGCCCTATATTGTAAAAGAAAATATATATGTTACATTCTTATTAATGAAAAAGGCTTTTATAATCACAAAAGTTGGGTCATCTGACCTGATTGAAGGTTGCAGAAGAGCAGCATTGATGTTGCCAAATGGGATACCTTGGCAGATTAAAAATGCTCGGTATTCTCCAAAATCTAGAAAAATCCTTTTAAGTTTTAAAGATGGTTGATAATGGGGGAAAAGAATATCTTATATTACACAAGTTGTTTCATGCCAAAAATGTTTACTTGAAAGCTTCCTTGTATATCTTCAAGGTTATATTGTGCACGTATTAAAGTGATGGAATCATATGTAGTCTTAACCAGGAAGCTTAATGATCCAAAAATATTTAAACTATGGCATGAAAGATGGTGAGTGTACAATTTTCATATGTTTCATATCTATTTGTACACTTATTTGGCATGTATTAGAACCATAATATGGAATTCGATGCTAAATATTATGTATTTTGTATTAACAGACTTAGGGCAATGCTTAAAGATGAGGGGGAGCTAAAGAAGCCATTTTAGACATAAAATGATGAAGTTGGAGCTTTCTCAATATCATTAGAATAAGGACAAGGTAAACTAGGTGGCTTACGGGCAGCTTACAGTCAACCTTATGGCCATAAGTCTGTTGAAGAAGACCTTGCAGGCATTCTTATGCCCATAACGGAGATTTAGATTCAATTTAGAGGACCTTACAAGCAAGGATTACGCGCCGTAAGGGCGCCCGCAGGAACCATCCAGAGGAGCTTACGATAGCAGTATACACCCGTAAGGACAGTCACAAGAAGTAGAATAGAGAAAATTACAGTCCAGCGTTTACTACCGTAAGTTGGACCATAATAAAATCAGAAGAACTTACGGATGGGTCTTACGACCATAAGCATTTCCGTAAGGCTCGCGATAATAATCGCTAGCTCCCTTATGGCCTAGTCCTTTTGCCCGTAAGTAGCCCGTAAGCAGTCGGGTATAAATAGAACTTATGAGGATTTCTAGGGGCATTCTCTCTTCTATCTTTCTATTATTTTGGGATGATTCTTGGAGGTGAGGTTGTGGAAGAAAAAAGTCGAATCTCCAGCACCTTAGGAAAGATTTGGAGAGGGATTTGGCTCGGCATTCAAGGGGATTGAAGGTTGTAGCCGTCGAGCTCAACTTGATGGCGTGCGTGGAATCTACCTTGATGCTCCATCCTAGGGTTTAATAAGGGGGTTTCATGGATCTTATGTTTACCTCTATTCTTTGTATCTTGAATGCTTGCCCTCCATTAATGGAGGGTTAATTTGTAAATGTTTGGGTATAGATAAACTATAAGATTTATTTCTATAACTTTGGTTGTTAGATCTTTAATGCTTTAATTGATTTCATAGTTGCAATCATATCTATTTGAATCTAATTGCATGTTTGAATGCTTGGTTTCTTATGAGGTGAAAACCCTAGCTATCATGTTTGATGCACTACGTGATGAGTAGAAATACCCACCTAGCATAGACATGCCGTATTAGCACTCTATGAAACCTCACTATGAGCTGATGACAATCTCTTAAGTAGATAATTTCCTACAAAGAGAGAGAGACAGATTACCACTAATCAGAATACAAGGCGAAAATGCGATTTCTCCTAAAATCCACTCCACATGATTGCAATGAGTGTAAAGATTGCCAAAAACTCACTCGGCTTACTCATAATTCTCTCCAATCACGGCATGTCTATGCTAGGTGGGTATTTCTACTCGTCACGTAGTACATCAAACATGATAGCTAGGGCTTTTGCCTCGCTAGCAACCAAGCATTCAAACACACAATTAGATTCAAATAGATATGATTGCAAATAATAAATCAATTAAAGTATCAAAGATCCAACAACCAAAGTCAAAGGAATAAACCATAGAGTTCAACTATATCCAAACATCTACAAATTAGCCTTCCATTAATGGAGCACAAGCATTCAAGATACAAAGAATAGAGGAAGACATAAGATACATGGAAAATCTCCTTTTTAATCCCTAGAATGAAGAGTCACAGAAGAAGCTTCCACGCACGCTGTCAAGATGAGTTTGACGGCTACGATCTTCAATCCCCTTGAATGTAGGACCAAATCCCTCTCCAAATTACCCTTAGAGTGCTGGAGATTTGGACCTTTTCTTCCTTAACCTCACCTACAAGAGTCATCCCCTCCCAAAAGAATAGAAAGATAGAATAGAGAATGCCCTAGAAATTCTCATTAAGGACTAGACCGTAAGGGAGCTGGGAAGGATAGCCGCGAGCCTTATAGGAATACTTACGACCGTAAGCCCCATCTATAAGGTCTTCTAATTTTGTTACGGTTCAGCGTACGACAGTAAGCGCTAGACTGTAAGCTTCATATTCTGCTTCTTGCGACTGCCCTTACAATCATCTCTCATGGTCGTAAGCTCCTCTAGATGGCCCTTACAAGTATCCTTACAGGTGTAAGCCTTGTTCATAAGATCCTCTGAATTAGCTTTGAATCTCTCTTATGGGCATAAGGATTCCCGCAAGGTATTTTGGAATAGACTTATGGCTATAAGGATGACCATAAGCTGCTTGTAAGCCAGCTAATTTGCCTTGTCCTTGTTCTAATGTTGCCGAGAGAGCTCCAAACTCATCTTTTTGAGTCTAGAATGCTTCTTTTGGCTCTTCCTTGTCTTTAAACACTGCACTAAGCCTATTAATACAAAACACACAATATTTAGAATCAAATTCCACATTATGGTTCTAATACATGCCAATTGAGTGTACAAATTGATATGAAATATATGAACATTATACACTCATCAAATTCCCCCACACTTAAGCTTTTGCTTGTCCTCAAGCAAAATAGAACATTACATACCAAGTGGAGGAAGTGTACGACCTTGGGCATTAAAGTATTTAGGAGTTTCACAAGTAATCCAGGTTTCCACAATACAAGAATGCTAAAAATTTCAAGTCCCAAAAATAGTGAATATTCTATTTAAGATTATCATTGTGTGTGTTACAACTCTCTACTTCACTTATTTCAACCTAGAGGACTTCCAAGAGCAAATAATCACCCAAAAAAATTCTTATGCATAAGGTGGTAGCTTCACACATCTCCCAAGGTAGCCCTTTCCCGTGAACATTAAATGAGTGGCTTTCACACTTACAAGAGAGGTATCTCTTTCCACATCTTTTACTAAATGAATATGATAGCTTTCACTCATCTACAGAGGTAGCTCTTTCGCTTGTTAGGGCATACATAGTATCTGACTTGTCAAGAGTAGCTTCACACTTCTAATAGGGGTAGCTCTTTATGTTTCTCAACTTTTCACTTTTCTCTGTTTTTTTTAAACAAATTCTTTCAAATTTGCAAATATTTTTCTCCACAACAAGTACAATGAATACAACTAAAGGAAGTCCAACAAGGTCTAAGTCGCTATAATAGAGAAATTGTGTGCTCTAATTAGGTGAATAACCAAGAATAGCATGCACTTAAAAAAAAAAGGATTCGAAATGTAACAAACTTGCAAGTATCCACCCTAATACTTGGAAACTCCTCTACATTTCAAATCACCATTATAAGTCACATTTAGCATGTAATAGAGTTAGCAATGAAACTTAAACCCCCACCCCCACACTTAAAAACATACATTATTCTCAATGTGTGTAAAAGAAAAGCATGCAAGGCAATGTAAAGTAGGGAGATAGTGGAATATGATTACTTCCTCGGTTCACATATATGAAGTCATTAAAGATTGGAACTAGCCTAGTGTGTCGATGGTTGTGCCCTAGTAGTTTGGGGGTCACTCAAGGTCAAGAAGTGACCGATGAGCATGCCCTTTATAATTGAGGATGGTGGGTATTGCAAATAAGTCTTACGAGGTATAAGGGAAAAATATTAAAGCTCAACAAAAATTAAAATATCAAAACAAAAAAATAAAATCCACTAAGAGTCTCAAAATACTCACAGACTAGGCAGGGCCACCCCTTGCCAAAAATACTAAATACATTGTCTGAGAAGCAAAAATGAAGTAAAATGGAATAAAGCTAATGCTCGGCATCGTCTGAGGGTGCAAACTCTATCAGCTGATGCAAGGAAAGAGAAGGAGGAGAAGCTAAAGGAGTTGGAGTTGGAGAAGGAACCAACTGTGATAATAGAGCCAGTACATGGCCAAGGTCGGCCTCCATCTATGCCTGGGTCGCAAGTATGGTATGTTGGCCCCCCCTACAACAGCCGTATCTCAGCCCGTAGCTCCTGAATCTCTGACCATGATGAACTGTTACAGGGCTGGCTATACTCGTTGATGTAGTGGCCGATCGTAAGGATTGCTCATTATCGGACTCATTATCCGACTCCTCATCCTCTGCCTCACTGCCTCTGCCAGCATTTGCTCTATCTAACTGGGGATAAGGAACAATCTGGAGTCATGGTGGATGACCATCCCCATTAGCTAGTAGTGTATCTATACCAAAAGATATCGCACCGCCCACGGTCTCTTGACCCTGGAGGCGATCTTCCTGTCACATACCTTTAATGAGCCATGTAATGTATGGACCGACAAAGATCACACCCAGGCATACGTGCTAGTATTGATGAACAATGAAATCTACCAACATGTAGCCAGGATAGATGGGGCGACACTCAACCAGACTGAATAGGAATAAGAGCTCCTGCTGGCTCACCACTCTGATGTTGTCGCCTCACCTTGCAATGGATCGGGCAATAACAGTATGCATATACGTAACCACCAACCAGGTAAAAAAAGAGGCCTTGGAGAGGCTTAGCTCGTAGCTTCTCTTGTGGTTCAAGTGCTACCATACTACCTTGGCAGTGAAGCTACGAGAGAAATCGATGAGGAGCTCCTCATACTATAGGGTGCTAGTAAAGTCGGTGTCATATAATCCCATCAACAGCGTGAACTCTGTATGCACCAGCGACCACTGCTCTCTGAAAAGTTGAAATCGGATAGCTCCTGGGTAAGCAAAACCTATCAACCCTTAGTCTAACTTGAACGTACTGAGGACCTCGATGGTGGTGTCATGGTACACCTGCTCCTCCATAAAAAAAAGTCAGTTCCAGCCTCCGGTCTGCATCATTCTCCTGACCTTGTCCTCAAGCCCTAGCTATGCTAATATAACACAATCCACCATACAGGATTGGCCAAAACACTTCATCCTTAAGTGGGTGAACCACTCTCAGAAGTAAACCTATATAAATGTGGGGCTGAGGGAACCAGAAAGTTGATGTCTCCTCCGTGGCGGCTGTACCCGATGTGGATACCTCAAATCTCTTCTTCTTAGCTACCCAAGAAGCAACCCTATATAAGAAAAATATGACATTTAGAATGCAAAATACAAAATTTGAACAATACTAAAATGCTTACGACCTACTTATAGGAAAAGTCACCTTTACGACGACCTTATGGCCGTAAGCTACAAGCTCAGGCCATATGGGTCCCTCCTACAGAATGAAGCTATAAAAATTTACAAACTTTGGTTCTAGACCATCATTCAAGCATTTCTCACCATTCATGCAGTTGTTACCATGCAACAAATCAATCAGTAGACTCAAAATCATGAAAATGAAGAATACCTTTGATACGAAGAAGAAAATGGAGAAACCGGCTAGTGAGAAGCTCAAAAATCGGTCCTACCCCATCCAAAATCACTCAAAAATAACAAAGGAAGATGAAAGAAAGAGAATATGAGGAAAGACGAGCACCGTTGACCAAGATTAGGTGAAAAACAATTGGGAATAAAGATCTAAGGTTACTAAGGTGCTTAAACCCTAGGTGCTGAAGGGAAGATTACGGGCGTAAGCCACGACCGTAAGTCTCTAAGAATGAACAAATACGGGGTACTTATAGTCATAAGGCCTACCACGCAAGGGTAATCTTCTTTACAATGTAGGTTACGACCGTAAGAGGCTTAGCACTGTAGTCCATAAGGTTCTCCGTTGTGCTCTTAAAACCTAGCTTACGGCATAAGATAACTGTAAATAACTTAGGCTAAATTCCCCAGAAAGTTATGGGCCGTAAGGGTTAAGACATAACCCTAAGATACTCTGGATGACCCTTATGGCCTCACTTACGGGTGTAAGCCACTCGTAAGGAACCTCTGAATTGTTTTCTCTATGACTTACGGACCATAAGTACACTTGTAAGGCTCTTTGCATTCCCTTACGGGGTGGCTTATGGGCGTAAGTAGCTCGTAAGAGTCCTAGAAAATTAAGCAGAGATTTCCCCATTTTCTACAGTTAAGCTTAAATACATATATGACTTAGAAAACATAAAATGAGTGTCTATGATCACAAGCATCCAACCAACACATGAAAATCACAACAAGCCGAGCAATTTATTACAAAATCAAACAAAAATACACAACTATTATTAAAGACTCAAACTGAACAATATATGGAAAATATTGCTTGGGTTGTCTCCTAAGAAGTGCTTGTTTAACCTCACGAGCTTGATGTACCCAAAACATGCATGTCATGGAGGTCAAAGTAAAAACAGTCGTCATACCCAAAACTGATAAGTGTCTAAATATATGTGTTTTATCATATGTATTTTATTAAGAATTGATGCCCATTGTGTACTTAATCGTTTGTTATTTGCTTTGTAGGGCACAGAGAAGCCACGGAGAACACGAGAATATGATTAGGATGAAAAAGAGAAGAAAACCATGTCGCAGTACTAATGTTCATTTGTGGCATTATAAAAGTACTTCTTCTAGGGCAAAAGAATGAGACTTTTTCCTTGGCCTTTTGGGCTGCCACCATCACACCTTCTTAAGGCTTTCCAGCCATCTTTCGATGGTGATCTGATAAGTTCTTGTGTACTAAGAATACAAAGTATTCTTTTCTTACAATAAGCATTATTTTTATCAGATTTTAGCTCTAATACATGTGTATTTGTGAACTTTCATGCATGAAAGATTGTACGGAGAACACAAGAATATGATTAGGGTGAAAAAGAGAAGAAAACCATGTCGCAGTACTAATCCCATTTGTGACATTATAAAATTACTTCTTCTAGGGGAAAAGAATGAGACTTTTTCCTTGGCCTTTTGGGTTGCCGCCACCACACCTTCTTGAGGCTTTCTAGCCATCTTTCGATGGCGATCTGATAAGTGCTTGTGTACTAAGAATACAAAGTATTCTTTTCTTACGATTAGCATTACTTTTATCAGATTTTAGCGCTAATCATGTGTATTTGTGAACTTTCGTGCATGAAGGGTTGTGAAGCCAAATATGATAGAAAAAAGCCAAAGTAGATTGTGATTGTACTATTGTTGATGAAGTCTTGGAGTGAACAAATGTGAAGTCACAAATCATGATCGAAGATACTTGAATGTGAGCCAACCTCCATGTGCTCAAGCAATTACATGGTTTGGAGAGGCAGAAAATCAGTCACATTTGCGTATTCTGATTTGTGCAATGTTAGCAAGATCTTTACCAATATGGCATTTTATTGAAGAAGCGATGCGATCTATGGCATAGACGTGTGCCCATTTATGTTGCCTCGATGAAAAGTGTGGATTCGGGAGTACTTTGGCAGAGAACTATAGCAAGTTACTGCAGTAAATCAATATAGTAATTTACTGTAGCAGTCACTAATGACGGCCTGCAGAAAATCAGATTTTCAAAAATCCAGATGGGCTTGTGGAAATTCCACAAGCCCATGTGGATGCCTGATTCCAGCCCTTTATAAAGCCGCGACTTGTACCGATTTGGGGATCCATCTTTCATCCTTTCTTCTATCATTTCTCCAACTTTTGAAAGGCCGGCGGCTAGGATTTAGAGAGGCTTTGGCAAGGCTTTTGGAGTGGTTCTACGGCTTTGACATCGCGTTTTTCTTGGAAGATATTTATTGGGAGAGCTTTCATCGGCACAGATCTGGCGAGGTGTGCCCTAGGCTTGACAAGGGGACCTTTGGAGAAGACGAGGCTACTCCACAAGACCATCGACATGAATACCGAGGAGGTTTTACTATGGATTACATGTTTTTACTTTTGATTTCATTATTGATTGTATCTTGCTCCATGGAGAGCTAAACCCCCTAGTGGGTACTTGGATTTGTGAACCCTAGAATGTATTTGTTTCATTAGGCATTTTTTATACTTTCCTTAATTGATGTCTTTAATTGAGTTCTAATCTTGAATGCTTGTTGAATGATTTCTCCCTTAGAGTGACACTAGGATTGAGAGTCTACATTGGTAATCATTGTGAGTGAGTGACACACCATGAGGGTAAGACAAAGCAAGATTGGAGAGGGTTGAGAGAGTGAGTCGAGAGGTAGCGGAGCGTCCCCTTTGCTCTCTAGTGTGATTTATCCTACCTCAACGTTCGAAGAGTTCTTTGTGGTCACAACAGAGTGAAGCGTTAGGGGATGAACTCCGCTAGGGCTTAGTTGCGCGAGCAACAGAGTGAAGCGTTGAAGTAACTTTAACACCTGAGGCTTAATTGTGACTAGAGGTCTCTCACCTGGACCAAAGGGTTAGATCTACATATAGGAATAGGGTTTATCACTTGGAATCTCTAGAGCTTCTTGCAACTTTACATAGTGTGAGGTGTTGAGAGTGGTTGATTTCTCCACCGGGGTATAGTGTAGAGTTAGTCACAGTTGACCTTAGGTTTGGGACCATGTATTTAAGGATGTCCATGACTCATTAAGCATTAGTTAGGAAGCATAATAGTTGGTTTTGCACTTGAAGCAATAATCCTAGGAGGAACAATATCCGAGTACCCCACTCTTATCGATTGCCTTTCCTCTCATTTTATTATGCCTCGCTTTCTTATTTTCTTTAGTTTGTTTGCATTGATCTTTATCCACACCATAATTATTTCATTTCCACTTAGTTAAGTAGCAATTTTGGTGTTTATATTCCTTATTCCCTATGGATACGATACCCCACTCAATTGGGATTTATTACTTCGACAAACCTGTGCGGTTGCGGGTCACATGCAAGGGGTGTGTCATGATCCTTATGGGAAATGAGCACATGTCATCACCAAGAGGGAGAAGACCAAAAGAGAAGAAGTTGAACTGAAATTCTAAGCCACCATTTTAAACCATTTCAAGCTTCATCCATTCTAGGAGATCAAGATCATAGAGGGAGTTTTCTTGCTTATATTTGTGCCTACTCATTGAGAGATGGGCTGTTGGTAGCCCTCTATTGCTAGGTTTAAGCTGAAGGATAGTAGGTTTACACCTATTAGAGATTTCCTTGAGATCATTGTGATCGTAGGTGGGCTGATATAGAAGAGATTCCAATTAACACTCGTATGTGATTAGGGGTTAGCCACCGATAGATTGGGGTTA
The DNA here is from genome assembly GCF_009730915.1 of Dioscorea cayenensis subsp. rotundata. Taxonomy (NCBI): domain Eukaryota; kingdom Viridiplantae; phylum Streptophyta; class Magnoliopsida; order Dioscoreales; family Dioscoreaceae; genus Dioscorea; species Dioscorea cayenensis. The sequence continues at coordinate 53,403 of NW_024087666.1, forward strand.
ACCTATCTAAGAGATCTCTAGGTCTTAACTACTGTCATTACATCTTCAAAACCATCATAGTTTGGTATTTAATGACAACCCTAGGGGTGATTCCTTGTCCGAACATCTCCTTCTCATGCTTGATACTCCCTTGTTCATTTATTTATGTGTGTTAGTAACCCTGCCATAGATTAGTTAGTTTATTTTATTTTATTTGTTCTTCTTACTAAGAATTATAGGGTAGATAATAGATAAAGAGTGAGTAATAATACTTTCTTCGCCCTGTGGATACGACCCTTGTGTCTCACACAAGGTATTACTTGGCAATCCTATACACTTACGAGGAAGCAATCAAGAACCAATGTCTTTGAAATAATGCCCAAGTGTGAGATCAGAGAAAATAGGGAGCTTACAAATGCAGTGGAATGACTCGGAGCTTACCTCCTTGGGAGAAAGTTTTCTCTTGCCTTTTTTGGGGGAAGTGACCTCGTACTATTGCTTCTTTCACGTGTTTTCCTCAACAGTGGTAGGTGTAAACAACGAGATGGTCTCTTCAATGTGAGGGCCATCCAATGACTCCTCGAAAGGCTCTTTGTGTAATATCTCCTGCACACATTCATCCACAAGTGAGTCAGTTTTATCAATGTAATACATGTATCTTCAAAAGTAGAGGGATGTTTCATTGCATCGGATAATGTAAACATAACTTCCTAATCCCCAACCCTAAGTGTCATTGTACCATTACTAACATCAATGAGGGCTTGGGAGGTGGGTAGGAATGGCCTACCAAGAATGAGTGGCACTTCGATATCCTCGACTACATCTAGAATCACAAAATCTACTAGGAAAATAAATTTGTCAACTTTAACCAAAATGGCTTCTATAATTCTCCTACGATGCCCAATGGAGTGGTCCCCTAGTTGCAATGTCATCCTAGTTGGTTTAAAGTTACAAAGTCCAAATCTCGCAAACATGGTGTAGGGCATCACATTAATACTAGCACCTAGATCCACTGGGACTTTTTTATTAACAAAATCACCGATGTTACAAAGAATACTAAAACTCCCTTGATTTTTTTTGCTTCCTTGATAGTTGATTTTGGAGTAACGCCAAATTCCCTTCTCTCAATGTCACTGTTAACACCTCCTCAAATTTTTCCTTGTTTGTTAATAGGTCCTTGAGAAACTTAGCGCACTTTTGCATTTGAGACAAGGCTTCTACAAATTGTACATTGATGTGCAATTTCTTCAGCAAGTCCAAAAATCTCTTTGAATTGTTCGTTTGTATGATCATTCTTCATCCTTGAAGGATAAGGGAGGTGGAGAACATAGTCCGTCACTAGTGATGGCATTCTCTTCTCAAAAATTGGAGTAGGTTCGCTTTTCCTTGCCTGACTTTCAACGAATTCAAATTCTGGCTCCTTTTCCTTCTCCATCACATTCTCACTACCCGTCTCCACTTCCTTACCACTTCAAAGAGTAATTGCATTGAGATGCTCATGAGGATTGGTTTCAGCTTTACTCAGTAGGCTTCCTTGAGGGTATTCAGACAATGGCTTGGCTATTTACCCCACCTTGTTCTCCAAGTTCTAAACAGAAGTCTGTTAGTTTCTCATCGATGCTTCTATGCTTTAAAACTAGTTGTCTAACTATTAGAACTTAATTTTTGTACTCTGAATGAACCAAGTAAGAACTTCCTCTAATGAGGTCTCTTGTCATTCTTTTAGTGAAGAAAGAATCCTAGCGGGGGCTTCTACTACTACTCTTGATTTCCCCAAGAGAAATTGGGGTGATTCCGCTAACTTGTGTTATAGGTGTTACTATAGGGGTTTCCTTGTTGTCGGAGGGCACTATCAATGAAATTTGCTTGCTCGGTGAGTTATAGGTGTTGCAATAGAGCAATCTATCAAGGCATGTCCTCCCCCACATGTGTCGCACGCCATAACTATGGCCGATCTCTGAGTAAACAAGCTGTTAATCTTCTTACTCAAAGCTTCTACCTGGACTGCTAATACAGTGACCTCACTAACCTCGATCATCCCAGTTGGCTTTATAACTAACTTGCTGATAAGTGCTAAATTGATCATATTTTCTATATCATTTATACTACATTTAGCATGAAATTATGCTTGTTTAGCATCTCATTAGTACGAAAATTTCATCCTTTTGTTCATAACAACCTTTATTTCTATTTTAGGAAGAAAGATGCAAATTAGAAGATGTTTTGAAGCAAAATGAAGCAAGTTGCTGAATCAAAACTGTACCATGACTCACAATGGGTGTTATGCAACACACAACGGCTGTTGTCTACACTTACCACTACCATGATCATGCCATGGTAGCATGAGTTCACTGGTAGCAACATAGAAGCCATAACGGCCTCATAACGCCTATTATGAAGTCCATAACTACCATTGTCAAGACACATAATGCCCAAAGACCATGCCAGGATGCGACTTGGATCCCAAGTAACAACTTAACACCCGTGGTGAGGCTATAGTGGAATCGATTACTATAAATACCCCAATATTCTATAAATTTGGGGAAACGATTTTTGCTGAAGAACCTAGAGCGGCCACATTTCTGGAGATCTGAGCAGCATAAGAAGGTGTTTCTTCCATATTCCAATGGATTCCAATGGATTTCTCAAGAATACATCAACAAGCATCATCCGAGAAGATCGCATGTGATAGGCATCTTTAAAGATCATCTCCAGAGGGCATGAGTGACAAACATCATCAGACAATCTTGGGATTCTCTAATCCCCATCTTTAGAGAACTATTGGAGGGAGTTAGTCTTGGAATACATTAAACATTTATTTTTTATTTATTTGTCTTGTGGTTGTTTTATGCTTTGATGCTTTGTTTTGTATGATCTATAGGAACATAATTAAAGGGGAATTATATGTCTAGGTCCCTCGGTTATTATTTATGAATCTTGATTAATTAATATAAATTGTTCTAGTTTTTATAATCAATTCATGTTCATAACTGATTATTACATGTTGATGTGGATGAGGAGGATATGGTACCATATTGATGAGGGCCATGCCATGATAGATCTATGCATGTTCTAAGAGGTTAGGCATAGCTAGGTTTCCAAATTAGGGATTGATTGTCCCTTAGGCTTAGGGTCTGATTGGTCTCTTGACATGCGTCCGAATATGCATGTAAACCGCAAGTGCACGGGTGTCGAAGTAATAATTACCCCGGTGAGTGGGTAGTCGAATCCACAGGGAACAGGGCTACTAGTACTAACTTCTTCTCTGCTTTCTAACCTAATGATAAATGGAAAGGTGTGGTGATCTAATGTGTGAAGAAATGAATACCGGAGACAAATATGCAAGGGTAAAATGGATGGAGATCTCAATCAGTAAAAGTGGGGTATTCGGGCAATGCTCCCCCTAGGATTCAGGTATTAGGTACCGAATAAGCAAAGTGTTTCTATGATGAGTAAGTTAAGTTGTGGAAATCCAAATATAATCGGATCCAGCCTCCCGATCACCGATACTAGTCCCCTACGAGGTGCCAGTGGAGAAATCACTCAATCTCAACACCTCACACCACATATGACTGCAAAGCACTCTAGGGATTCCAAGAGTTGTATCCGATTCCTAAATATTGATCCAACCCTAATTCCCGACGAAGGATCCTAACCCCCTACAAGGTCCCGGCGGAGAAATCTCCAAATCTCACGCCTCACACCAAATATGGTTGCATAGAGCTTAAGGAATGGAGATAGAATACACTCAATCGGAAGGGAGAGGGGACACTCCACTATCTCATGACTCACCCTCTCAACCCTCTTTAACCTTGAAGTTCTAACTCTAATGGAGACCTCTCTCACATCAAAGTAACAAATCATGCAAATCCAATCAACCACAAGGATTAATTAAAAAAACAAGCAATGAGAATACAAGATTAAAACTTAATCAAACTCGGATTAAATAGAAACACTAAGCAAATCCACAAAAGATGAGAATCCTAGGGTTCACAAGCCCAAATACCCTCTAGAGTTTTAGCTCTCCATGGAGCAACATACAAAAACACACCATCAATGAATGAAAGTACATTAAAAACCATAGAAATAAACCCCTTATATATGAACTGATGGCCTTGATAGAGAGCTTCGACGTCTTGAAAGACCCACTCGAGCTAGGTTCACCGGTGGCTTCCTTGATGCTATGACGGAGGAGGAATCGATCAAAGTTGGTGACGAGCGCCTCCAAAGCCGCAAAGACCTCCTCTCCAAACCCCTAGCCGTCTCACCCCTCAAGAGCCGCACAAAAGATGAGAAAGAATAGGGCGAAATGGCTATTTATAGGCCTTAGATCGCGTCTGTCATGTGCCCTCACGCGCCCGTGTGGGCTGCAAGAATTTCCACGCGGGCGCGCGGAATTTCCACGAGGCCGTGTGAACAGTAATTTGCTACAGTACTGCTAGTGAAATTGATGCAGTACTTTTCACAAAACGCGATCCGAACACTCTTCTCTTAAGGCCACATGTCCGGGCACACGTCCATGTGGTAGGCTATAAAACTTTTCTTCATCGACGTATCTTTGAGAGGTCTTGCAATCTTCACAAAGAGAAGGAATATGAAGATGTGGCTGCCTTTGTGCCCTTCCAAATAGTGAATTGACTTGAATCTTCTTGGAAGTTGCCACACATCTCCACGTTTATGAACTGCTCTCGTGTCTTGGTCCTTGAATTGAACAAGAACTCCCAACATTGTGTCTTTATAGCCTATCTTTGCTTCCTTTTTACTCATCAAGGCATTTACAACCTATATGCATAAAAGAACACCAAATACACAATATGAGACATAAACCACAGTAAAAATGATGCTCAATGCATGTAAAACATATATAAAAATATGTCTACTCAAGCACTTATCATCTCTTCTCATGGGATTCTAGTATTTAAGGCAAACATAGGAGATTGGGGTGGAAGAGATTCTATCTTAAGTTCCTAGTGATTTAGACCTAGTCGCCATGGCTTATTGGGCTAGCAGACCTTTAAATTTCCCCGGTTCGAACCTAAAACACATTTAACACTTAACGCCTACCATAATTAATAACCAAGATAACTTTAGTACATACTCCAAACTCCTTCTAAGTATGCTTAATGCCGTCTCCAATTATACTATTTAATAGTGTTGTATAAGTAGAACTAAAGAAAGAGCGTAAACGATTAGGCTATTAATTAAGTGAAAAAGGAAGTAATAGGAGCCTCTCATCATTCCTAGGGAAATACGACCTTCGTGCTCACCCACGAGATATCACTTGACAACCCGTAGCTTAATCCAAACTTGTAGCTTAGTGTTTTATTAAATCGCGATTACTTAATCCGATGTTATTAGTGTTTTTAATCAAAACCCTTACAATGTCTTTTGTTTTGGGAATGTCTGCTAATTTTTAATCAAAACCCTAATCCGATGTTTTCTTTTCAGAATGTTTCATATTTTTCAATTAAAACCCTAATCCTTTTTTTTTTAGGAATGCCTCTTCTTTTTCAATTAAAACCCAAATCTTATGTGTTCCTTTCGGAATGTATACTATTTTTTTTTAATGAAAACCATAATCCTACATTTTCTTATAGTAATGTCTTCTATTTTTCATTCAAAATGCTAATCCTATATTTTTGGATAGTAATGTCTCCTATATTTCAATCAAAACCCTAATCCTATGTTTTCTTTTGGAAATGTCTGCTATATTTGAATCAAAACCCTGATCATATGTTTTATTTTCATAATGCCTCCTATTTTTCAATCAAAACACTTATTCTATGTTTTATTTTAGTAGTGTCTCCTATTTTTGAATAAAAACCATGATCCTATGTTTTCTTTTGGAAATGTCCCATGTTTTATGGTTTATAATCAAAATTCTAATCCTACGTTTAATTAGTATGAAGCTCATTGACTGTGAACACAGTCAAGTTTTTGGCGCCATTTACTTAATATCTTTCTAAATCTACGTTTTATTAGTATGAAGCTCATTGACTGTTGGAAGAAGTAAACTTAATTGGATTCATGCATTCATGACATTGGGAAACTAGAAGGTTTTGTTTTGGTTAATGAGATGGTGCTTAGGGAAATGGATATAAAATTAATATGTAAATGTGAAAGGTCACAAAATTGATATAAGCAAGTGTTTTGATGGCTTCCTCTATAGTAGAAAAAAAAATTAATATACATCTTCCCCTTGAATTTTATCTTGCTTATTTTGCCAACCAATTTATTTCATCACAAATTATTTCCAACAAAGTGATATCAGAGACGAAGGTAATCATTGGAGGTGGCTACCAATGTGATTTTTGTTCCTCATCTTGCCGATATGACATATGGCCACTGGAGTATACAAATAAAGATGATGCTTGAATTCCAAGATGCATGGGAAGCTGTTAAAGGCTTTGAGGAGTCTCAAGATGAGGATAACCTTACGTGGGTTCAAAGAATGGCGTTGGTAGATCTAAAGAAGAAATATAAGAAGGCTCTCTTCTTTATCTATCAAGACTTAGATGTGGCTACTTTTGAGAAGGTGTCGGAAGCCACAATATCTAAAGAAGCATGTGGTATCCTTGAAGAAATAAAAAGGAGATGACAAAGCAAAGAGCATTTGTTTCCAATCCTTAAGAACTGAGTTTGAAGAGCTAGAGATGAAGGAGCCTGAGTCTATATCACATTATTTCGTGAGGGCGCAAGCTATTGTAAATAACTTCAACAGAAATGATGATGACATTGAAGACATCCATGTATTGTTAAAGGTGCTATGATCTTTGTATCCAAGATTTGACTATGTTGTGGCAGGAATTGAAGAAGCAAAGATGTAAAGAATATGAAGGTGCAAGAGCTACAAGGGTCACTAAAAGCTTATGAAGCTAGATTGCTAAGAAGGGGCAAGGAACCATTAGCGCAAGCCCTACAAACCAAGTTATCTATCAATGATAAGAAAGAAGAACCTAAAGTTGAGAGAAGTCAAGGTGATCGCGGAGGTGGCGGCGGAGATGTCCGTCGATGTGGCTATGGTAGAGGCCGTGGTGGAGGTTTTAGACGTGGCCAAGAGAGTGGCTACTACAACAATGATTTTAACACTCAATGCAATGGGGGAAGAGGACAACTAGATTGATGATGGATGTATGATAAAAGCAAAGTTAAATGTTATTATTGTAACAACCTTGGCCATTGTTCTCCTGAATGATAGCATACTCAAGCTAACCAAGTGGAAGGTAGGGTTAACTACTCTAAAGAAGATGATAATGATAATGTGCTTATACTAGCAAAGAATAGAGGAGATGACACAAACAAAAACTTGTGGTACTTAGACTCCGGTGCAAGTAATCATATGTGTGGGCACAAGGAACTGTTCACAAAGTGAATGGCCATATCTCATCTGGAGATGCTTCCAAGGCGCAAGTAGCAGGTGTTGGCAAGATTCTTATCAAACTCAAAGATGGAAACCATCAATATATTTATAATGTCTATTATGTGCCCAAAATGAAGACAAACATTCTTAGTCCTGGCCAACTTTTGGAGAAAGGTTACGAAGTACAAATGAAGAATGGACATATGCATTTGAGAAGGGAAGATAAGTTGATTGCTCATGTTCCCATGTCTAGGAACCACATGTTTGGTCATAATATTGATCATGTTGTTGCAAGATGTTTGAATGCTTGTTTGAAGGATAGCGCATGGCTTTGACACTTGCATTTCAGGCATGTTAATTTTCGTGCACTAACACTTCTCTCAAGAAAGAAAATGGTGAAGGGGCGACCATATTTTGATGCACCAAATGAATTATGTGAGGGGTGTGTTCTAGGCAAACACTCGAGGAAGAGCTTTTCGAAGGAGTCATTTAACCAAGCAAGGAGGCCACTTCATCTTATTCACTCGGGCATATGTGGTCCAATCACTCTGACCTTATTTGGAGGTTGTCATTATTTTCTAACATTTATTGATGATTTTTCTAGTAAAACATGCCTGTACTTCTTGAAAGATAAATAGGAGGCATTCCAAGCATTTAAGGAGTTTAAAGCATTGGTGGAGAACCAAACTGGCTACACTATTAAGGTGCTCTAATTAGATCATGGAGGAGAATTTACATCTAAAGAGTTCGAAAAATTATGCAAAACTCATGGTATTCGGAGATGTTTAAGAACACCTTATTTCCCAAACAAAATGGAGCCACCAAATGGAAGAACGGAACCATACTTGACATGATTCGGAATATGATGAAAACTAAACAAATGGCTAAACAGTTTTGGGCAAAAGCTGTGAATTGTGCTGCACATATACTCAACAGATGCCCCACAAAGAACTTGGAAGGTCTCATACCAGAAGAGGTATGCAGTGGAGTCAAGCTCAAAGGAGGGTGCAGTTAGATAACAAGAGCATTCCATGTATTTTCATTGGATATGATGTAAGATCAAAGGCCTATAAGCTATATAAGCCAAAGAAAAAGAAGATTATCATAAGCCGAGATGTGAAATTTCAAGAAGATGGTGTTTGAAATTGGAGTGCTAATATGGTGATAATTCAAGAAGAAGAACAAGTCAACGAGCAAGATGGAGAGCCAACACCACCACCGTCTCCTACTTCAACAAGTTTAGATGATGAGGATGGTTCTAGGCCACAAAAAACAAGGAATATTCAAGAACTCTTTGAGGTAACAAGACCCCTTAATCTCATATGTCTTTATGCTAATAAGGAAGTTATATCTTTTGAAGAAACCATTAAAGATGATAAATGGAGGAAAGCCATGGAAGTTGAGATTAAAGCAATTGAGAAGAACAAGACTTGGGAGATTACTACTCTACCAGAAACCCATAAACCCATTGGTGTAAAGTGGGTTTGCAAAGTAAGAAAAGAATGCATAAGGAGACATCGAGAAAGTACAAAGCAAGGCTTGTAGCAAAGGGCTATAAGCAACAAGCCAGGATTAACTATGATGATGTTTTTGTGCCCATATTTTGAATGAAGACTATATGGATGATTCTCACTTTTGCCTCCCAAAACAAGTGGCAAGTGTTCCAACTTGATGTGAAGTCAGCTTTTCTTAATGGCTACCTAGAGGAAGAAGTTTATGTTGAACAACCAATGGGTTACATCAAAAAAAAGGCAAGAAGATAAAGTTTTGGAGCTAAGGAAGGCACTCTACAGACTAAAGCAAGCTCCACGAGCTTGGAACTCAAGAATCGATGCTTATTTTAAAACTAATGGTTTTGTGCAGTGCCCAAATGAACATGCTCTCTATACAAAAGAAGAAGGTGTCAACAATTTATTTGTTGCTTTATATGTGGATGACCTTTTTTATACAAGAAATTCACCTCAAATGATGGAAAGCTTCAATAAAGCAATGGAAAAAGAATTCGATATGACAGACATGGGACTTATGTCCTATTTCCTCGGGTTAGAGATAAAGCAGCAAGATGATGGAATTTTTATCTCTCAAAAACACTATGCTAAGGAGATCCTAAAAAGGTTCAAGATGGAGGAATGCAACCCAATTAGTACCCCAGTGGATTGTGAGCCAAGTTATCCAAGCATGATAAAGGGAAGATGATTAATCCTATGCTTTATAAAAGCTTAGTAGGATGCTTGAGATATTTGACATGTACTAGGCCTGGCATACTCTATGGTGTTGGACTTTTGAGTAAGTTCATGGAGGAATCTAAAGAAAGTCATTGGAAGGCGTCTAAAGGGATCATTCACAACATCTGAAGTACCCTTTGTCATGGCCTATTTTATTCTTCTTCTAACAACTTTGAGCTTGTTGGCTATTCGGATAGTGTTTAGGGTAACGATTGTGATGATCGGAAAAGCACTTCAGGATTTTTATTTTTCATGGGTGATGTGGCATTTTCATGGATGTCTAAGAAGCAACCAATTGTGACATTATCTACATGTGAAGCGGAGTATGTCACGGCATCTTCATATGTTAGTCATACTATATGGCTAAGAAGTTTATTAATGGAAATTAAGTTTGTTCAAATTGAAATTACAAAAATATGCATTAATAACAAGTCGGCTATTTCTTTGGTGGTGTTGGAAGAAGTAAACTTAATTGGATTCATGCATGCATGACACTTGGGAAACTAGAAGGTTTTAATTGTTTTAGTTCATTAAAAATGTGTTTTGGTTAATGAGATGGTGTTTAGGGAAATGGATATGAAATTAATATGTAAATGTGAAAGGTCACAAAATTGATATATAAGCAAGTGTTTTGTTGTCTTCTTCTATAGTAGGAAAAAATAAATATACATTTTCCTCTTGAATTTTATCGTCTTTATTTTGCCCACCAATTTATTTCATCACAAATTATTTCCAACATTGACTCTAAAATAATCCTTTCCATAACTCCACAACCTTCTTTCCTTGCTTCCTTTGTTCACTTTGATAACTCTCACAACCCTTATTCTTTGTTCTAGCTATTATCTTTAAAGATTAAATTTATCATTAAATTTAGGAAAACTTACCAACTTGAATAATATATAATTATAGGAAGAGGTAAAGAGAGGTGATGTGAAGAAATTCATCCTATTACGCCTCAAACCCGAACTGTTGATAAACGGTTGCATACCTTTCAAGGCCGTAACCAAGTAGACAAGCAAGGCCTTAAAACTTGTCTCATACTAGAAAGAACAACATCTAAGAGAGACACTAAATTTCAAAAGCAAAGGAAACTACAATGTTCGAAATATAAAGAAATCACATAATACTGTCTCACATAACCATTAAACAAAAACAAGAAGAGGTAAATCGACAACAAAAGGGAGTTTATTAACTCAATAACAACTAGACGACGGCTTTCTTAATGACCCCACTAAGCTACTCACCACTCAATTCTACTCCTAATCTGAAAGAGAAAGAGAACAACTTAATGAGCTTGACAGTCCAGTAAGCAACCACTAAAAATATCAACATCATAAAAGTTCAAAATTTTCAAAACATACTCAAGTGTGAAATTACACAAAAATATCAGAATGCAACCCAGATATTTGAAATAATTCAAAACATATACAATTTACCAAAATAATAGACATATAAGTCATCTAAATAACTAATGGCAAAACAAAACATCAGAATTAATTTGTTTAAACTTGGTGACCCAAGTCAGATTTCAGAGCTCATATGTTTACCATGGGTGACCTGAGCCAGAAAGTCAGAGGCCATTATTTTTTACCGACAGAATAGTGTGAAACTATAGTTTTTATGTCAGAAGCACATGTCGACAAGATCAGTGTTTAAACCCTAGCGACAATGTTATTGCAAAGTTAAATGAGGACTAATTCCTATGATAAAATATTTCTTGTTCGCAAAATAATAAACTATCAAAGTCAAAACTGAGCGAATATAGAATAATCCGCCATGCAAAAATATCCGCATTGATAATCCCATATTTCTATATCAAAATAATCAATTATTTAAACTTAAACCAACAATTTAAAAAATTATTAAATGGCCGAATAATCCATATAATTCAAAAATACAATTAATCAGAAAACAATATATACATATAATCTTCCAGCAATTTAAAAGAAATGTAAATAATAATAAATTAAATAAATAAACAAATTCAGAATCCAACAATTCAAAGAAATCTAAATAATCAAAATTAAATAAATAAACTAACTCACAAAAGTATCATGAATCTGTATGTTCCTATAATAAATATATATATATATATATATATATAATAAGGAAATAACTAAATGAGCCAGAGTTAACATAACATTCCTAAATAGGCAAAATACCATAAATCAAATACATAATAAAAAAATATATATCATTAACTGCTGGAAGAAACGATCATCAGTCACACAAGTCATAATGAATAGTATAAGAATGATTTTGACAGTAAAATTCAACTTAATTAAATAATTATGTAGATAATTATCAGAAATCAGACATTTGCATATATATATATATATATATATACAGATTTATATGTGATTTACTTACCTATCTAACACCAAAAACCAAAACCACACCGAAATTAGGTTTCCACAAAATACACTATAATTGAAAGCACATTCCAAATATATTAAGATGCTAAATATCCTAAACATACATAGGGATCTACAGAGAATCAAAATCCCACATAATAATCACAATACTTGGAATGTCAAACAATTTAATATATATATATATATTAAATAAGTGGACACCATCACTAGAAACTAATTCCACTTTACATCCAAACACATACACATATACACACATATATACACCCAAATATATGTGTTAAAAAAAATGGACGCCAGGAGTTCAATTCCACCCATCCAACATATATATATATATATATATATCTTAATAAATTAAACACAAAACTTTTCACTAATCCCTTGAAATCAAAGCATCTAAATACATGCAAGTAAAAGTCATTTTAGTTGAAACATCAACTTTGGTTATAGATAAATTGCCATGATCATTAAAAGTGCTTTTGTTTTAAGCTGACTTTTATAGCCAATATTTTATTGTAGAACCTCTTGGAAAATTTTCCTACACTTCAAAATCTCCTAAACGTATATGTTGTCTAGTAGCTCATGGTGCATGCCAATAGTTATATATATTTTTATGTTGAAACAATCATGTTGGTGCATGAATTATTTTAATTTCTATTTATTTTAATCCTTCTATCACCTTGCTCAACTTGACTGCAAAAGCATCCACAACTTAATTACCAAACAAGTCAAGCAAGTTGGATGTATGAAATGGTATTTCCTCCAGCTTTCCAGAAGATATTGTAGACCAATAATTCCTATCTTAAGGATCTTTGACACTAGCAAACAAAAATTTTAATGGAGTAGCCCTAAAAAGGCGGCAAATGCATAACCTTAAAAATATTATAAATCATTTCTCAACTTTCTCCATATGATTGATATAATTCTTTGAGTTCCTAAAAATAGTGGAAGAAATTTGTGTGCCAAGAAAACAGTAGAATAAGGTTAACCTTGAGTACTAACCAAATTGATCTAAACATCAAATAATGCCACGTCAAGATCTAGTAGATAAGAAGAATCCCACCACTTAGCCCTAGATCCTACGAAGAGAATGCTTACATCAACAACGAAAGTGACACAAAACCCTGATGATGAGATCTTTCTCCGTTCTCACCACTGGCACCACACACAAAAAGGGAGAAAAGAAATGATGCTAGATCTCTCCCCTTTTCTTTTTCCCAAACTGGGATCAAAATGGAAGAAACAAAGAGATAACTGGGGTTTTGAAAACATAAATATATATATATATATATATAAATGGGGGGTTTTTTTTAACGTAACCGCCAAGCATGCAGAGATTAAAAAACTATTCATTAGGTAAGGCCCACAACTCTTCCCTCCTAAAATAAAATTAGTCCTCTAAACTCTTACCTGATGAAATGAAAGGATACGGGTATCTCTCTCTCTCTCTCATCTCTGATTCTAACTCCCATGTCGCTTCACGCTCTAATTGATTGCTCCACTAAACTCTTACATATGGAATAATCCGTCTTCTCAAAGCTTGATCTTTGAAATCCACGATCTTCACAGGTTGCTCCTCATATGTCATATCATTGTTAAGTTCAAAGTATAAAAACTGTATCACATGATCAGGATTTGAGATGAAGTTTTTCAACATAGAAACATGGAACACATTATGCACACGGGAAAGAGCTGGCCGTAGTGCAAGCGGTATGCCACCTCACCAATGTGCTCTAAAATCTCAAATAGGCCAATAAATTAAGGACTGAGCTTTCCTCTAACTCCAAAGCGAATTACTACTTTGGTTGGAACTACCCTCAAGAAAAGATGATCTCTAACCTAAAAGTCCAAAATTCTTCTTCAGTTGTTTGCATAACTCTTCATTCTACTCTGAGCTACTCGTAAATAATCTTTGATCAATCGGACTTTCTCTACTATCGTCTAGATAATCTCTGGCCTTAACAATCTTCTCTCTCCCATGTCGCCCGAGCAAATAGGTGATCTACACCTCCTGCCATATAAAGCCTCATAGGGGGCCATTTGGGTGCTTCCCTGATAGCTATTGTTATAAGCAAACTCAATCAAAGGCGAGTGTCAATCCCATGAACCCCCAAAATCAAGCATACAAGCTCGAAGCATATCGTCCAGAATTTGAATTGTCCTCTCAGATTGGGTATCAGTTTGCGGGTGAAAGGCTGTGCTGAATGTCAACTTGTTTCCCAAAGCCTTGTGCAAACTTTTCCAGAAGTGTGCCACGAATCGGGTGTCCCGATCTGACATGATTGACAATGGGACACCATGCAACTTCATGATATGATCAATGTATAACTCTCCTAGCTACTCCAAAGACATGCAAGTCTTCATAGCCAAGATATGTGCAAGCTTAGTTAATTTCTCAACCACTACCCAGACACTGTCAGTACCGTTGTTAATTCTAGGAAAACCAGATACAGAATCCATCGTAATATTCTTCCACTTCCACTCAGGAATTGGAAGTGGTTGAAGAAGTCATACTGCTCCAATTTAACCTGTTGACAGGTAAAACATTGTGCCATAAACTAAGAAATTTCTTGCTTCATGTTATTCCACCATATAGTACTCTTCAGATCCTTGTACATTTTAGTGCTACCAGGATGAGCCGAATAACTGGTGTAGTGAGCTTCTTCCATGATTTCCTTCTTTAACTCTAAATCATTTGGAACACAAATCCGATCTCCAAACCTCACTAAACCATCCTGATAGATCCTGAATTGAACTTGAGTGCCAGCTTATATCTCCTGTAAAATCTTCTGGGAATAGCTGTCTTTTGCTTGTACTACTTTAATTCTCTCCAAAAGCATAGGCCACACCACTAAACTTGCGAAAGAACCACCTGTAGCTCCATCCTCCTCATATCATTAAAGATTGGCATTTGGAAAGTAATCACCGTAGCTATACTGCCAAAAGACTTCATGCTAAATGCATCAGCCACTAGATTTGCTTTTCCCAGGATGATAACTGATAGTTAGATCATAATCCTTCAATAACTCCAGTCATCTCCTCTGTCTCATATTCAGCTCCTTCTGAGTGAAATATGTTTACTTCTCTTGACTGCAGCTAGCACCAAATCATGAGTGGGATAATTTACCTCAAAAGGCTTTAACTTCCTTGAGGTGTATGCCACCACATGTTCATTCTACATTAGAACACACCCCAAACCATCTTGCAAGCATCACTATATATGATAAACTCTCCACTAGGAGATGGGGGTGTGAGAATGGATACAGACACTAATCGACGTTTTAACTCTTTGAAACTCCGCCCACATTGATCTGACCACTGAAAACTTGCTCTTTTCCTGGTGAGGTTAGTCAATGGTGTTGCTAACTCAAAAAACCTTCCATAAATCGTTTGTAATAACCAGCTAAGCCCAGAAAACTGCGAATCTCTATCACACTGGTAGGCCTCTTCCAGTCAACAACTGCCTCTATCTTCTTAGGAACAACAAAAATCCCATCCTTGGTTATCACATGACCAAGGAAAGCTACTCTGTCCAACCATAACTCATACTTAGAGAATTTTGCAAACAATTTCTTCTATCTCAAGATATGCTAGTACAATCCTCAAATATTCTACATGCTCTTCCCAGCTCTTCGAATACACCAGAATATTACCAATAAACACCACAAACCTATCCAAGAAAGGCTGGAAGGTTCTATTCATTAAAACCATAAAAGCCGTACAGATATTCGTCAACCTAGAAGGCATCACAAAAACTCACAATGCCCATAACGAGTGCGATATGCAGATTTAGACACATCTTCTGTCTTAATCTAAATAATCTTCCAGCAATTTAAAAGAAATGTAAATAATCATAAATTAAATAAATAAACTAACTCACAAAAATATCTTGGATCCGTATGTTCCTATAATAATAATAATAAAATAATAACAAGGAAATAAGTAAATGAGCCTGAGTTAAAATTACATTCCTAAATACACAAAATATCATAATTCAAATAAATAATTATAAGAAATATATATTACTAACTGCTGGAAGAAATGATCAATAGTCACAAAAGTCAGTAGGAATAACATACAAACATTTTTGATAGTAAAACCCAAATTATTAAATAATTATATAGATAATTATCGAAAATCAGAAATTTGCATATACATATATATACAGATTTATATGTGGTTTACTTACCTATCTAACACCAAAAACTAAAAGCACACTAAAATTAGGCTTCTATAGAATACCCTATAATTGAAAGCACATTCCAAAGATATTAAGACGATAAATATACTAAACATACATAGGGATATACAGAGAATTAAAATCCCACATTAATAATCACAATACTCAAAATGTCCAACAATTTAATATATATATATATATTAAATAAGTGGACACCAGCACTGGAAATTAATTCCACTCTACATTTAAACACATAAACACATATATATTTATAAACACCCAAATACATGTGTTAAAAAAATAGACTGCGGGACTTCAATTCCACCCATCCAACATATATATATATATATATATATATATCTTAATAAATTAAACACAAAACTTTCACTAAACCCTATGAAATCAAGCCTCTAAAGACACGTAAGTAAAAATCATTATAGTTGAAACATCAACCTGGGTTATAGATAAATAGCCATGATCATTAAAAGTACTTTTGCTTTAAGTTGACTTTTATAGCTAACATTTGTTTGTAGAACCTCCTAGAAAATTTTTCATTCACTTTAGAACCTCCTAAACATATATGTCGTCTAGTAGCTCATGGTGCATGCCAATAGTTCTATATATTTTTATGTTGAAACAATCTTATTGGTTTATGGATTATTTTAATTTCTATTTATTTAATCCTTCTATCGACTTGATCAACTTGACTGCAAAAGCATCCACAACTTAATTACCAAACAAGTCAAGCAAGTTGGATGTATGAAATTGCATTTCCTCTAGCTTTTCAGAAGATATTGTAGCCCAAGAATTCCAATCTTGAGGATCTTTGACACTAGCAAACAAAAATTTTAATGGAGTAGCCCTAAAAATGGCTGCACATGCATAACCTTAAAAATATTATAAATCATTTCTCAGCTTTCTCCACATGATTGACATAATTCTTTGAGTGTCTAAAAACAGTGGAAGAAATTTGTGTACCAAGAAAGCAGCAGGATAAGGTTAACCTAGAGTATTAGCTAGACTAATCTAAACATCAAACAATGCCACGTCAAGATCTAAGAGATAAAATGAATTCCACCACTTAGCCCTAAATCCTACAAAGAGAATGCTTACCTCACTACAAGAAAGTTACAATTTAAAAACAGAATATTAGAAACGGAATTTATTTTGTTTGAACTTACAACAGATTAGCAACGGAATAACAATTGTTTTAAATATGATTTTAATAACAACGGCTTACAAACGGGCATTTAAAAATATAATTTATTAAAATATTAAAAAATATCCGTTTCTAATCCATTTCTAATAGAAAGGGACTAGAAACGGATTTAAAAATTAATATATTATTTAAATATTATTAAATATTAAAAAATACCCGTTTCTAATCCGTTTCTAATAGAAAGGGACTAGAAACGGATTTAAAAATTAATATATTATTTAAATATCATTAAATATTAAAAAATATCCGTTTCTAATCCGTTTCTAATAGAAATGGATTAGAAATGGAATTAGAAATTAATATATTATTTAAATATTATTAAATATTAGAAAACATCCGTTTCTAATCCGTTTCTAATAGAAAGGGACTAGAAATGAATTTAAAAATTAATATATTATTTAAATATTATTAAATATTAAAAAATATCCGTTTCTAATCCGTTTCTAATAAAAAGGGATTAGAAACGGATTTAAAAATTAATATATTGTTTAAATATTATTAAATATTAAAAAATATCCGTTGCTAATCCGTTTCTAATAGAAAGGGACTAGAAACAGATTTAAAAATTAATATATTGTTTAAATATCTTTAAATATTAAAAAATATCCGTTGCTAATCCGTTTCTAATAGAAAGGTACTAGAAACAGATTTTAAAATTAATATATTATTTAAATATCATTAAATATTAAAAAATATCCGTTTCTAATCCGTTTCTACTAAAAAGGGACTAGAAACGGATTAAAAAAAATATATTATTTAAAGATTATCAAATATTAGAAAATATCCGTTTCTAATCCGTTTCTAATAGAAAGGGATTAGAAATGGAATTAAAAATTAATATATTATTTAAATATTATTAAATATTAGAAAACATCCGTTTCTAATCCATTTCTAATAGAAAGGGACTAGAAACGGATTTAAAAATTAATATAATATTGCTTGCTAGTAATTCAATTAATTCAACAATGATTAAACTAACTCTATGAACAATGTTTAGTATGAAAATAATTACAGATTAAAGGGTGACATATAAACTCCAAACACAAATGAACAAAATAAGATTAATAAAGATAAACATTAATTAGAAAACTAAAAAAATTGGGAAATAAAAACAAAAGCATGAAATCCTTAAACCTTGGTCCTTGATCAATAATTAATAAGAACATATCACAAAAGTCTCATAAAAACAGTTCAGCTAAATGAGAACAAAAAGAAAAAACCAAACAACGTGGAAGCACAAAACCCACATGTAAACCTTGATCGGGGGCCCACAACGTGGTCAGACCAAACCAATTAAGTGCACTCAACTCGGTCACGGGCCCACATTCAAAGGCCCTTTCCAATTGGAAGTGGGGTCCACTCGAACCCAAAGGCCACACGATTCATTCGCCTGGTCTCTCGGGCTCGACCCACGATCAGGTCCAATTCCACACTTAACCAAGTTCCCAACGTTAAACTAAGGACCGGAAGAGCACTACCTTCTTATTAATATATTATTGTCGTGCCGCCGCCGCCGCGCATCTCCCTCTCTTTGCTTATCTCCGGCGTGTTCTTCTTTGTCGGTGGCATCGGGATCGTCATCGCCATTGTCGTGCTCCTTCGCCCCCCGCGGACTGTGCAGGTTTTGGTGTTCCGGTGTGGGAGAGCTGAGGACACGCTTAGGAACTTCCGGTCGAGATCTAGCGTTGGTGGCGGTGCTGGGTTGGAGGATCGGCCGAAGCTGCTGGGCTTGGATCCGCTGATCGTCGGGCTGCGCTTCGGAGCACTTGGTTCCCTTCCGATCCGGAGGCTCTAGCTCGGTACTTATTCTTCTTCTTCAATGCTTTGATTTTGATTTTTCGAGTTAGAGATCTCAGCGAATTTAATGCGAATACATGGTTTGATTTTGATTTTTCAAGTTAGGCTCTAGCTCAAGTATCTTTGAGGAGTTCGATCATTATGGGAATTTTAGGGTTCTCATTCCTAGTGCTTGATTTCACTATTGAAGAGCTGAGAATCCTAGTTCCCACCCTGCCTTTTTTTTCCTCTCAAGTTGTTTGATGGATTGAAAACCTAATTAGATACCAGTTTCTCTGAGCTTAAATGGTTATAGAAAGCTAGAGTTGATGTGATTAGTACTATTGTAGAATTCTTGGTTGCTGGTTTGTTTCTTACTTTTTAAAACTTTCAATGTGGAGTGCATTGTAGAGAATGGCCCTTTTTATCAACCAAAGTGAGGTTTGATTTGATTTTTTTTCACAAGCATATCACATTCTTTGGAACATCATGAAAAAGAGAGAAAAAGAAAGGAAGAAATATGATAAATAATTCACCTTCAATCAATTCAGTAAGTGAAAGAATGATTCAGATTTTGGTCATGTAGTCATCTGCAACAATGAAAAACCTTTATATTGATAGCCGAGTTTGTTGGAGTATTCATTGTGTTTCAATGTGATAATTTAGTAGTTTCTATAGTTCATGTACTTATCAAGATTCTGATTTCCTGTCTCATTTGCAGGTCACATGCAGAGAAATAGTGAGGTACTTGTATTTTATATTGTATTATGACTTGATGACTGTGAATTTCTTGTGTTGGCTTCTTTTCTTTTGTCATTACTTAGCATGTGATGAATATCATATAAATTTTAATATCTTGCTTGATTTATATGATATAGATTCCTTTGTGATTATTTTCACTTTGATGATTTCAGATAGTTTTCAATCTAATTCTTAAATAGACATTTTTCATTAAGCACGTCATGTCGTTTAGGGAGATGCATTGCATATTGCGATGAATAGTGACATATCGGTACTTTGTATTATATTATGACTTGATGACAGTAATTCAGTTGCAAAAATTGTTCGGTTAATCATTGATGACTTTTTCTTGTGAAAGTTATGCTTTTGCCTGGATGAGAATGAGATGATTTCATTAATAGCCATAATTGTGTTTAAGCTGGTTTACTTTGTTGTGTATTAGACATAGCTATACATAATATTTCTAATGTTGATTGTGTTATGTGAGTTTAAATTTGAGGTCTAGGAGTTTGATATTGTGTAGTATGTATGCATTGGTTCTATTTAATAATGTTTTCACTCAATGGCTTTTGTTTAAATTTTGTTGTCCATGAGAGCGAGATGATTCCCATGGTAGCCATAATTGTGCTTAGCTGGTGTGCCATTGATGTGTACTGGATGTGGCTTGTGTAACATATCTGATGTTGGCTGAGTTATGTGTGTTTGAATTTGTGGTCTAGGGTTTTGAAATTGTGCAGTATTCATGTTTGCATTGGTGTTATTTAATAATGCTAGATACTCCAAGGGGTCATGTATACTGATCCACGTGCCTCCTTATCAACCAAGTGACTTATCAAAATCCTTAACTCTACTGTTAAGAATTTTGAGAGTGCAACTTAATGCCATCTTTCATAGTACCTATTGTGCTGGGTGTGGGCAATGAACCTGATTCAACTAAAGGTCAGTTCTCCAAAGTTCAAACTTGTTTATATCCATCTTTGCATCATTTGCTTGGCTATTCCAGTCTGTTCGAAATCATAAATGCAAATTACTCATGTTTTTGTTTAGTTCGGTTGAAACACATAATTTAGTGTTGCTATGCTAGTTTTTTTCATTGTATAAACATGAAATTTGTCTCTGTTAATGTGGTAAGTTGGTAGTATAATCTCTGAAACAATGCGTGCATTGACGGTTCAGATGCTTATCTATTTCCTTTGGCATTTAGCCTCATAGCGTTATCTACCAATCAATGACAATTTGTGTGACCTGAATGAACATGTTGTGGTGGTGGATGGGAGTTTTCAATTGGAATGCAGCATTCTAGTGGATTGAAAGAAACAAGACAATCTCTCCCACTTATACCATACTTGGATAGAGCATACCTCATTATTTCTTTATGTAATTTGTTACATCTTGTTTGAGGTTGTTAAATAAGCTGCACCATTATTAGATTTCTCTTCTGGATTAGGATTGCAATCAATAGCATGACCTTCTACAAGTGAAATAAACAAGATGCCTTCCATTGTTAGTGCCTGTCCTAAATATTTAGTTGCTCTGATGATTTTGCGGATGATGCATGTCCGGTAATTTGATTATATGCAATCCTCAATTTAGTGTAGGTTGTTGGTGATAAATCGGTGACAGCCAGGACCACTGGGGAGTTTGAGAGGTTTGTCCTTATTTATCCAATATATATATATATATATATTAATAGTTAACTGCTAATCCATTGACTTTTTTATCTTTGCTTTTTTAGTTTTTACGTTTTAGTTTTTTCTTCTTCTTCTTTTACTTGTTTGGGTTGTGTTTTGATGGGATTTTTGACTGGCTTTATCAAATGAGGATTTTGAGATGTGGACTCCACTAAAAATTGGTTTTTTTTTTCCCTTGGTGCTTTCTTTGTTTGGTGGTGGAACTATAGAATTTGAGTATTCTGGTGTTGAGGTCTTTGTTCCTGGCTTTGTTGATGGTTTTGGTTCTGATTTTTAATGGAAAGTGTTTAGCTTTATTTTTTTTAATATTTTTGTTTGCATTGTTTGCCTTTGAATCTTTGCGTAGATTTTGATTGGATGTCATTGCTATTGTTTTATGAGGACCACTTGTTTTGAAATTGTAATGCAAGATCTGTTTTTAGGGATGAAATTGCAGCTTAATCTGATAAATGAGCAGTAGGATCATTTGAATGTGCATTGTTTCTAGCAGTTTTAGGTGTTAATCCAACATGGTTTCAGTATGACATTCTTAATCTCACTCATATGCTTGAATCTATTGTGTCTGGTTTGTTCAACAAGTTCTTCAACTGAAAATGGATTCTTGTTTTGTATGAACTGGATGTTTTGCAATTATGATTTTGGGCGCACAACAAGTTTGAAGAGACACATAAGAAATAACAAAACATAATGAGGAGAACAAAACGAAGGGTAGCTCTAGTATAAAAATACATTGGAAAGTGAAAATAAAATTTGTAGCAATTTCAAAAAGTCATGTGGTACTAAAAAACTAAAAATTTATGAATGTCGAATAAGAGTTGTTTCTATGCTTTTACACCAACCCGGAGTAAAATATCATTAAAAATACACCAACATTTTTTTATATATCTGAATTTCTTCCAAATTGTTTCTATGCTTTTACTTCTGTTTATATATTAACATTAAATTGATGTTAAAAAAATTGGGTTTATCATATTTTAGAAATATTATCTGCTTTAATTTTTCTGTCTATTAAAAAAAACAAGTAATATTCGTAAAAAATAAATAAATTTTTAAGAGAAAATAAAATCCCGTTTCATCAAAAGTAAAATAACGCATGAAACAAAGTCAATAACATGACCCAAATCAATTAAAAGTAAAAATTTTATTAGTCACTTTAAAGAACCATTTGTCTTTTTAAAACAAGATATTTATAAGGACATATGAGCAACAACCTCTGTGTCTTGTTTGGTATTTGTATATTGCATGCTCCAGTTTGCAACAATTTAATTATCATCCCTTATCTGGGTGTGTCACTGCCTCAAGCAAGTGGACCTTGGCTATAATTGTGTAGAAAATTAATGAAGGGTCACTCTGACTTGTGGTTGACACCTCTACTAGAGATCAGCCAAACAACATTCCAAATTAACGATGCATTTGCATTGTTTCATTTTTAAAATTTATCTGTAGATCTAAATATAGTAGAATTATTTTACTTTATAGTGAGC
Source organism: Dioscorea cayenensis subsp. rotundata (assembly GCF_009730915.1). Taxonomy (NCBI): domain Eukaryota; kingdom Viridiplantae; phylum Streptophyta; class Magnoliopsida; order Dioscoreales; family Dioscoreaceae; genus Dioscorea; species Dioscorea cayenensis. The sequence goes on from NW_024087666.1 coordinate 76,430, forward strand.
ATATGTGCAATTATGCTCGTTGACAATTGACTTGAATAAATATCTTTGTTAGCAGGCAGTTTGATTTGAAACCAAGGTTTGAGTGCCACATGTATCCAATATGAATTTTGTTTATTCATTTTATTAATTCATTCTTGGGGCCTATCGTTAGTTTGCCCCTCCAAGTGTCCCAATATGTAGCCTGATGATGTGCTCATTGCTTATGGTTTGATCATGGTACTGTGCCATTTATTTTTCTTTATTTTTTTTTAAATGTTAACTCAATCATCTTTATAGAAAGACTGTCTACTTTATACTCTGGAGCTCTGGAGCTTTTTTTGGACTACTTTTTATGGTGGTTTTTGTGGTTAAGTTACAGCTACATGAATTGAGAATTTTTTGGGAAATAATCATGTAAGGTTTTGAGTATTGCAAATAGTGAATTTACAAATATTATTTCATCAACAAATGAAATAGTTCAGTTTTTTATTTTTCATTGGAAACAAGCCATCCAAATGTATATAACAAATATATATATATATATATATACTTGGTATAAACAAGGGATTGAGGAAGAGCAAAACAAGGAATAACATGTATTAGTAGTACATGAATAAAAACAGGTATCTTATAAGTGAACAACTGTAGTGAAAAATACAAAATATCAAATCAGAACTCTAGTGACTCAGCAGACAAGACATGTGCAATGACCACTTCTAACATGCGCTTGAACAACTTGAATGTGATCAAGTTGGCAAAATATTGACTTCAAGATCAACCATTGACCAAGCTGAAGATTCACCTGATAGTTAATGTTCCTTTATATATATTCCTAGAAAGTATGACAATGATAGCTAAGAATGCAACAGAAGAAACAACCACCAAAGACAATCACTATTCACTAGTGCTCCTTCTACCTTGTTTTCACTGTACATGAAATTCTAACCATTTCCTTTGTGCTGCAGTTTTATTTGCATTTCGTGCGATTTGATGGGGAGAAAGTAGTTGAGTTCTCAATTGTTTGTTGGTAAAGAGAAGGTATCACCTCTTTACCAACAAACGCTTCAACAGACACTTGACCAAGTCCAAGATCGTGAGGAGAGGCTTCAACAGACACTTGCCAAGTACAAGATAATAACAAGGAGCTTCAACAAAGTTTGCTTGAAATGAAAGAGGAGAGGGACCAATATCGTGCGGAGATGATGCGTCAAATGAAGGACATGATGATGAATTTTTGAGAGGAGGATTCTTCAAAGATCGTAGTTTACCACACGTGACTCACAAACCGCTCATCGACGATCATGATGTTGACTTATAGTTGTATTTGTCGTGATACTTATTATTTTGTGTTGAAATATATACTTAAATATTTCTTTTTGTATGAATTGATGAGTTTATTTTTATTTGTTGGTGTTCTAGGTTAAAAAAATTTATGTAGCGGTGTTTTTTATTAGGGATATAATTTTTTTATTTTATTTTATTGACTTAAATGTTAAAAACGGATTAGAAACGGATTTATTTGTTTGAATATTGTTTTTTAATTTTAAAAAAACCTTAGGAACGAATTAGGTACAAAAAAGCTATTGGGTTTAATAGGGGAACAAAAATAAAACAGAAAATATTCCGTTTGGAATCCGTTTCTATTTTTGTAACTTATTGAGTTCATATTGAGTTCTCAACAAAAGTAATGTTTTTTTTGTAAGCTTGGCGTTGATTTCATATGAACATATTTAGTTATGTGCATGCGCGTATTTTTTATTCTGTAGTATTGTGGTTTACTTTATCAAATCTTCATGTTTTCTAAAGTCATTTAAACCTCAAATAGAAGGAATTTTATAATTAGATGGGGTTTTCTTTCTCTTCTGTGACATGCCTGGATATTCCTTTATCAAATCTTCATGTTTTCTAAAGTCATTTAAACTAATGCATTCTTGGTGATGTGCCCTAGATATGCCTTTATTGAGTCCTTTTGCACAAATCAAAAACAGCAAACCTTTTGACATTTATCAGATTAATGCAAACATTTTGGCAAGCTTGAATCTACTGAAGTATTGTCTGCATAGTCTTTAGTTTATTTGTGCACAGTGGTTCCCGTCATAGAGAAGTTTATATTATTTCCTTCATTTTAATTCCATTTTCAGATATGTGGATGATGGGAGACCCTTTTGGCAATTCATAGTCAGCTCTTCCACTGGGTGTTCAGATTCAAAGTACTTTGAGGAGGTGTATCACTATTACACAACTAATAAAGTGGGTTGTCCTGATGAAATGCTTTAAACATTCTCAATAACTGATGTTGCTGTGACCAAGCTGTTTCTAAATTATTTTTAACTTGTTAGGCATGCCACCTTGTTGATCCTATTGCTGAAGAAGTTTTTAAAGCCCTGAAGAAAGCTGGAGTGAAATTTGTTGTTTTGTCGAACTTTGATACCCGTCTGCGGCCTCTTTTGCAAGCACTGAGATGTGATCACTAGTTCGATGCTATTGCAGTCTCAACTGAGGTAGTTGATACATATAATAACTTATTTCATCCTCTCAAATCAGCCAGTTGATTATTTTCAACTGGCTGATTTTTTTCTACTCTGGTTATTTTGCTTATCATCATCATACTCATAAGATCTGATTCCTATTCTTGGTGATATTAATCATGTTGTGTATTTATATTTATTGAAACAATCAATAAATATAAACACACTCCAGCTTTAGAGTTCAGTTCCTTGTAGCATTCAAATGTGCTGTTCTGGTAGTTGATTGATATAAGCAAAAGGTTCACTTATTCAACCACATAAGCGCAAAAGGTAATCTTTTTGCATTTCCCTTTGAATGGATTAATGAATCAAGGAACAAAATGATGCTTGCATTGTGACCAATGACGGAAAAGAATGCCTTATGGACTATTTTAGGACCATTTAAAATCACCTTACAACTCGCTGAATGAGTATTACAATAGAACCCAAATTTTTTATACTAAGAACATTCAATTTCATGTTGTGAGAGAAAGTATAAAAATCTCTATATATAATGTTTCATCTATTGATTGGAATTTTGTTGTAGGTTGCACAAAGAATTGGGGTTCATGTTTAGAAAAATGAAGTCTACATGGTATCAAAATAGTAATAATTCTTGCAAGTCAGGTAGACAATTAGAAAAGCTAAATATTTTGAGAAATAAATGGGTTTGACATTAATTTGGGGATTTGGAATTCAAATTATAGGTCTCACTTGTTCCTTCCATTGATTTTCTTTTTCTAAGATTTAGATGGGGACCTCATGCAGTCATGCTATCTTTTAAAACCAGTATCAATCAAGAGTAAATTTATTTATTGCTTATTATTATTTAATATTTAGTCTTCTTTGTTTAGCTGTTGTTGAATGGTGAGCAGGTCAAAGAGATGTGACAACTTGAGAAAATGTCTTCAAAAATTTTAGTTGAACAAGTCTTTCACAAATTTTATATATTTTTAAAAGCACTTAACAAATGTTTTCATGTGTTTTGTCACTTAGTTTTACTTTAATTTGCATTCCAACAAATGAATAAGAAATCCTAAATGAGCATGCATGACAAACTAGTAAGGGTGGTAAGCTAGCTTCATTTAGATATGATAAAGTTTACATTTATGTAAAGCATCTAATGCTGCCCCTTATCAATGACAAAGTTTACATTTTCTGTTATCTACCAGCTAGTTCATCTTTTGTCTATTAGCTCCTTTGTAGAGGATGAAGAAAGGGAAAAACTTGCAAAGGAAGTTGCAAAGGTTATTTGTACTTTGCTTGTTTGTACTGCTTCTTTCTCAATAAATTTGTGGTTTATCCACTTTTATCAAAAAACAAAAAAGATGCAAAGGACTGGAGTGCTGGTAGAGTGATATTGTTTGTAGCTTATATTATATGATTTCTATTTTTTTTCCAACAACTTTATGTTCTTTTCCCTTTGAAAGATTTTGTGCAAGTAATGTCATATCTTTTTCATTGCTTCCCAGTTTTTGAGCAAAGTATTAATACACTATTTCTAACTGAAATTGTGAGAGGTCTGATGCTGACACTAAAATACTTCTTTGAGCTTAAAGTCACAGTAAGTTCCAGACTTCTTTTGGACTTCAGTGCCTGATTTCAGCATCATCTTCTTGGTTCTATTTTTTGTTTCTTTTATGGGAAACTCATGGTTTCTTTTTTTTTTCTTTCTTTAACTATCACAGATAAATTACCCCTTTGAGAAGGGCCCTTTGAGTCCCCGTTTTTTAGGAGAGCATGCGCTCCGAAGGTATCCTACCGGGGAAGAACATTGCATTGCTTGTAAGCTTTGTGAAGCAGTTAGTATTGTTTCTTATCGAAGCACTTTATCCCTAAAAAATTGAAATTTTCAGATGGGTTTCAATCAAAATGACTTGCTCTTGAATTATCAAATATTTTTATCCTGTTATGCGAAAGGAAGGAGAGTACATATACTCATTGTCTAATCTATTCTGTGACATGGGGTTTCCTTGTCCAATTTGAATTATTCATGACCAATGATAAATGTGATTTTAATTGTTGATCAAGTATGCCTTGTGCAAGCAATCACAATTGAAGCAGAGGAACGTGAAGATGGCAGTCATCATACTACCAGTAGCATTCATATTTCCTCATTCCATTGCTGTCTTTTAGGTCTTGATGCATTTTGTATTTCATATTTACTCTCATGTATTTCATAATCAGGCAACAAACTTCATTACGGACTCTTCAACTAGTAAATTAGTTGTTCTTCCCGCCGATGTAATGAATTATCACTTGCATACAGGGTATACCCTCCTTGCATTTATACACCATGATGGGTTTTGACTGCTTAAAAGTGAGGTAGTTCAAGGTCCAAAGATGCATGCATAAGTTAGTTCTAATTGAGAACCACCTCTTTGCTTCTTTCTGCCTATTTTATATGCTGATTGACCAAAATTGCCTTCTAGTCATATACTGTTTGGCATGAAACTCCTATAAAGAGTTTCAACTACTAAAACAGATAAAGAATAATAACTTGCATATCTAGATCAATCCGATTTGCCTCTGCAAATTTTAACAGACACTTGCTATAATTATTGAGGAATAGCTTGAAAAAATAGATATATTCTGAATTCATTGTGTACTTGCAAAAATTACTGTATAACAAGGAGAAATTGCTGGAAAATGGTGATAGATGGGAAACTGAGATTGCCGAAAACCAGCTAGTTATTTATGACATTTGCTAGTTCTCAAGCCGAACTCTGCTAGCAAGTTAGAAGAGCACTTTGGTTTGGATCTGGTTCAAGTAAAGCATTGGTGAGTATAGCTGAGTACGGATATGTACAATAGTTTGATGTCCCACTTGATACATACAGCATAGTGTTAAGATCTCATATTTTTGTCCTTACATTGAACATTTTCAGGTTTGTAGAGATCCAAGATAGGGTCGATGCTATGAAAGTTTTAGAGAAGATCCAAAGATTGTCCAAAAATGACAGATATCATTCCTGGTCTCCTAGGAGAAATTCTTGCAAATTCAAGCTAAGGATTCCCTTTTGTTGCTGGACCGTAAGAATCACCCCAATCTCACTGTTGTGAAAGGGGGAGAGAACGCGGGAGTTGTTCTGGCGCCAAAGAAATTGAATAGAAAATGGCACGTGCGGAGGAGTATGGATGCTGACGGGGATAAGTTGAAAACATTTGAACCGTTGATCCGTAGGAGCATCAGGGAGAGGCGCAGGAACACCCGACTCGTGAGTTATTGTACTCCGGAGGAGTGACAGCTGGAAAGGCAGGATTGGTGGAGATAAGGAGTTAGTTATGATAACTTCATTCAGTTCAGGGACAAGCTGTTACTATGTTGCTAGATGGTGGAAGTGATGATAACTTCATTCAGCCGAGAGTTGCTAAGTTCTTGCAACTGGATATACAACCTACAAATCCCTTTAAGGTGCTGGTAGGGAATGGAAATTTTTTGCAGGTTGAGGGCAAGGTGGATCCATTTAATATTACAATACAAGGTTGCAAATTGGTTTTTCCAGTATACTTGTTGTCAATAGCAGGAGCTGAGGTCATAATTGGAGCATCTTGGCTGGCAACCTTGGGGGCTCATATTATGGATTACAGGACACTATCATTGCAATTTTATAGTGAAGGAAAATTTGTAACCTTAACTGGAGAGAGAAATCCAATTCCTCAAATGGCTTCAGTTCATCAATTATACAGATTGAGCTCAGTGAAATCCATTGCACAGTGTTATCAATTGACTAGGGAATCGGTTGAGAAGGAAATAATTGATTTCAAGGGTCAAGTTGAATCTGCAGGAGTTAGAAAAGATATTATTCAATGGTCAAATGAAATGCCTGATACCTTAAGACAGTTGTTACTTAAGTATCAAGAGGTATTTGAAATTCCAAAGGGATTACCTCCTTCAAGACTGCGTGATCATAAAATTCCCTTGCAGGCTAATGCAAATCCTGTTAAAGTCAGACCCTATAGGTATCCCCACAGTCAAAAGACTGAAATTGAAAGAATGGTGGAGCAGATGTTGCAAGAAGGGTTGATAGAACCAAGCAACAGCCCATTTTCATCTCCTGTGATTCTGGTGAAGAAGAAGGATGGAAGTTGGATATTTTGTACTGATTACAGAGCTCTGAATGCTTTAACTATAAAGGATGCATACCCAATTCCAGCAGTAGATGAGTTACTGGATGAATTGAATGGGGCAAGGTATTTTTCTAAACTGGATTTGCGGTCAGGTTATCATCAAATTCTGATTAACCCTGAAGATAAATACAAGACAGCTTTTAGAACCCATCATGGGCATTTCCAATGGGTGGTAATGCCTTTTGGATTGACAAATGCTCCTGCCACATTTCAATCCTTGATGAACAACATTTTTCAGTTTGCTATGAGAAAGTTTGTGTTAATTTTTTTCGATGATATCTTAGTCTACAGTGGGGACTGGGACAGCCATATGAAACACTTGGAAGTTGTATTGATTACTTTGAGAAGGAATCAATATTAGCAAAACATTCTAAGTGTGAATTTGGGTTGTTGAAAATTGAGTATCTGGGGCATACAGTATCAGCAGATGGTGTGCAGATGGAAAATTCAAAGGTGGATGCAATTTTACAGTGGCCAGTTCCTGTAAATGTGAAACAATTGAGAGGCTTTTTGGGGTTGAGTGGATATTATAGGAGGTTCATTGCTAATTATGCCAGTGTGGCACATCCATTGACTGAATTACTGAAGAAAGATGCTTTTCAATGGAATGATGAGGCACAGAAAGCATTTCAGGAATTAAAACACAGAATTACAATTGCTCCAGTTTTGAAACTTCCTGATTTCTCTGAAAAATTTATTTTGGAGACTGATGCTTCGGGGTTGGGAATAGGTGCAGTTCTGGGTCAAGGAAGACATCCTATTGCATTTTTTTCTAAGAAATTAACTCCAGCAATGCAGAAACAGTCTGCTTATATCAGGGAGCTGTATGCAGTTACAGAAGCAGTGAATAAATTCAGGCATTACTTAATTGGCCAACAGTTTATCATAAGAACTGATCAGGAAGCTCTAAAACACTTATGCCAACAGACTATACAGACTCCAGAACAATAGAGATGGTTGCCAAAGTTGCTGGGATATAATTTTTCCATTGAGTACAAACCAGGAAGAGAAAACATTGCTGCTGATGCACTGTCCAGAATTAATTGCATGGCCTTAACATCCATGCATTGTTCATTGATATCTCAGGTCCAGGAATTACAGCAGCAAGACACATTTTGTAAAGAGAAAATTCAAGCACTGCAACAAGGAGCTGTGATTGATTCAAAATTCTCTTGGAAACAACAATTGCTTTGGCGGGATGACAAAATTGTGATTCCAGAAAATTCACCTGTTATACTGCAGTTGTTACAAGAGTTTCATTCCACAAAGTTTGGGGGACACTCAGGTTCCCTAAGAACTCATGCTAGATTGGCACAACATTTTTATTGGGAAAAAATGAGACAAGATGTGGCTGAATTTGTTAAGACTTGTCTTATCTGTCAGAAAGCAAAGAGTGATCATACTCACCCTCAAGGTTTGTTGCAGCCACTCCCTATTCCACAGAGAGTTTGGGAAGAGATTGCCATGGATTTCATTGTGGCACTTCCTAATTATAGGGGATTCACAGTGATTTTGGTTGTAGTTGACAGATTGTCCAAGTTTGGACACTTCATTCCCCTCAGAGGTGATTTCACTAGTGAAACAGTGGCCACAGCTTTCATACAAAACATCATCAAATTACATGGTGTTCCAATTTCAATTGTGACTGACAGAGATAGAGTCTTCCTTAGCAAGTTTTGGAAATCTTTATTCAAGGCAATGGGAACCACATTGTCGATGTCTTCATCATACCATCCCTAATCAGATGGATAGACAGAGGCATTAAACAAATGCTTGGAATTATATCTGAGGTGTTTTGTGGCAGAAAATCCTAAGAGCTGGGTTGAGTTACTTCCATGGGCACAGTACTGGTACAACACTTCTTATCAGTGTAGTGCTGCAATGACCCCCTTCAAAGTTGTGTATGGAAGGGACCCTCCTTCCTTGTTATCATATCATACTAATGAAAAAGATCCTCCTGATATTGCCCATCTATTACAGCAAAGGGATAGAATTCTGAAACAATTGAAGCAAAATTTGTTGAAAGCTCAAATCAGAATGAAGAAACTGGCTGATAAGAAGAGATGTGAAGTGATTTTTACTGAAGGACAGTGGGTTTTTGTGAAGCTGCAACCTTATAGACAACATTCTGTTGTTTTGCGCAAGCATCATAAACTGGGCATGCGCTATTTTGGACCATTCCAAATTCTGCAAAGGATTGGCACAGTAGCTTACAGGCTATCCTTGCCTCCGGAAGCTAAGATCCACCCAGTGTTCCATGTATCCTTATTGAAGAAGTGTGAGGGTGATCCTGGATCACAGATCAATTCGCTACCCTTACCATTGATTACTACTGAGATGGGGCCATCTTTACAGCCACTTAATGTCTTGCAGTACAGGACAATTATTAGAAATTCTCAAATGGTTGATCAAGTTTTGGTGCAGTGGGATGGCGTGAGGGAGGAGGATAATTCGTGGGAGGATGTGGATTATATTACTCGGCATTTTCCTTCTTTCATCCTTGAGGACAAGGATGCTTTTAATGGGGGAGGTAGTGTTGTGAAAGGGGGAGAGAACGCGGGAGTTGTTCTGGCGCTAAAGAAATTGAATAGAAAATGGCACGTGCGGAGGAGTATGGATGCTGATGGGGATAAGTTGAAAACATTTGAACCGTTGATCCGTAGGAGCATCAGGGAGAGGCGCAGGAACACCCGACTCGCGGGTTATTGTACTCCGGAGGAGTGACAGCTGGAAAGGCAGGATTGGTGGAGATGAGGAGTTAGTTATGCTGACGAGGCAGTTATTACGAAGAGTATTGGTGGAGAAGCTTGGTTTGTTATGACAGCTGGGAGGGGTATATAAGAAGGGAAGCAAGGCAGTGAGAGAGTAGAGAGAAGCTTGGAGAAGAAGTCTGGGCCTGGTCGCATCTCCGGTGATCTCTCCGGCGATCGGACAGGAGGGAAGTCATTCCCACTTTATCTTGTTGTTTTCCGTCTTCGATCGAGCCGATCTATAGATCTGTGAAGTCTTTTACTGTTTTCATTGAATCTTATGTTTACTGGTTGTTGTTGTTGAGGAATGAGATCATCTTCTCATTTAGACTAGATATCATGGTGATTGTTGTTGATTAGCTGTGTTTTGTGGAATTGTTGCATTTCATTGGAGTTTGATTACAAATAGATTGTGGAATTGTTGTTGATTGAATACTTTGAGAAGTATTAGTTAACTGAAGGTTGTGAATTCTTCATCATTCTGTTGAATTGAGCTGTGATTGAATTAATTCACAACACTCACACTATTAATTAATACTGATCCTTGCATTATCTTGATTCGTACTTTGAACCTAATTCTCAAGTATTACAAATGGATGATCCTTTATTATCTGTGCTCCTGTATATGTATAACTTTTGGCCACAGTCATTGCTTTATGTTTCATTGAATATTTTGCTATTGCTTTGACTATACTAGTGGGAAATTTTTTTGAAGAAATATTGAGAAAATATTGGTCTGGGAATGATGACACCATATCATTGCAGGTGATGATGTCCTAGTGATAATTTAAGTTCGAGATTCTCTTATGACTTGGTTATTAGATTATGAGTTATGGGTTGAGAAACATTGTAACTAGGATCAGACATGAACATGTATTGAGAAAATATTGGATGTTTTGTTATTCTTTTCATTCAACTTCAACTTCTACCTATTTTGTTGAGTTTTGTCTTAAAGTTGTTAGTAAATTTGTGATTTTAGTAACATTTTTGTTCTTTTTGCAAATAAATTAATATAAAATATAAAATATATTTTCATAAAATTAATTTCATATAAATTATGTTTTTTTCGCAAAATAAAAAAAGCCGTGCCTAAAGCCGTAACAAAAAAATCTCGTTAAAAACGGTACCATATACCGTGAAAAAATATATCATGTAAAATTGTGCTAAAAATTGTGTCAAATACCAAACCAATAAAATCGTGCTAAAAATTTTGCCAAATAGTGGACTGATAAAATCGTGCCAAATTCGTGACAAATATGGAACCAAAATCTGTGCCAAAAAATCAATGATAATGTTATATACAATAGTAAAAAGACTGTGTCAAAAACAGTGACAAAGTTTGGCACGGTATTAAAAAAGGTGCCAAAATATATTTGTCACGATGGCTATAGGGACGGTTTTTTTTTGTCCCAAATACGGTGCCTAACTTATTTAGGCACCGTTTTTAAATTCAACAACTCTAGCAAACTTGCACTAACACTGTATCAAGGATGCCAGTTTGAATTAATCAAAATTCTGAGTGCATCATTTGTTTAAAGGACTAAAACACATTGACTTGTTGATTTCACTTAATTTTCTAGGAAGATTTATTTTTATAGTAAAGAATTTTTCAAGAATGAACTTTGTTTAAGAAAAACATTGGTCCTCCCAAACCACAAGTACATTTGTGTGCATTAATCCCATTTAAACCTGCTTTAAGTCAGTTACCTTCACTCTTACTATTAATTTAGTTTATTAAAACCTATAGTTGTATTTAAACTCTAGTAATATGTACATGTTCGTGTTAATCATTTTTAGGTTCTCCAATTATCAAGTCACAAATGGAAGATGTATAACTCTTAATTAGAAATAGATTAGTAGCTCACTTGCTACATTGGGAACGCATTGACTTTGACGATGACAAATGGGAAACTTTTGCCATTACATGACATTCAACACGTCCTAGAAATAAGAAGGAACCTGATTAATGGATCTTCTCTTATCCAAAGCAATTTTGGGATAGTTTAAGAAGCTAATCATTTAAAATTTCCAATGAAAATCATTTTGCAGGAAAAGTCTATATAGATTGTGATTTGTTGAAAGTCAACATTTATGAAACTTCTAATTTATCATCTAAATAAAATATTTTATGTTCTTCATCTATTATTTTGAATGCTGAATCTTAAAGCACTACACCAAAAATTTTTCTTTTATTGATATTTACAATATTATCATAAAATAATATATTTTTGCAGTCACCATATTTTATCACCTTTGCCCTGTCACTAAAGGGTTAATGTGACGATATACATGTTTGTCAATAATTATACCTTTTGCGTGACAAAATTGTTATATGTTACCTATTCTATAATTATTAGTGACATGCATTTTGGTCACAAAACATTGTGCCAATTTGTCATTAAATGGTATGAATTATCACTAAATATGAAAATAAAGTTTTTATCATTTGTGACATTCTTTTGATCATCAAATTATAAATATAGAATGTCAATATATATTTTAAAAAAGTATAATGCTATTCTCACTAGGGTTTGTTGAATGGTGTTGCTATTCTCACTAGTCAAGTGGCATTTTTTATTGTTTTTGACTTTCTTTTTGTTCTATGAATCATATTATTTTTATGGAACACTAAGAACTCAAATGGAACTGTTCAATTTAAACTAGGAAAAACTGGTGCAAAAGTTGCATTTGATGGAGCAATCAGGTTCTTCAATGTTGTTGTAACTATTGTTGTTGTTGTGGTGCCAAAAGGACTTCTGTTAGTAGTAACCTTAACCTTTGCACACTCGATGAAGAAACAAAGGCCCAGTCCACCATCAACTTTTGAAACAGTGGGATCTGCAACAACAATATGGAATGATAAAACTATAACTTTAACTCTGAATCATATGACTATTATGGATGTATATGTTGGAGTACAATTAGAGTCAATTGCTCATATTCATTGGACAGATGTGGTAGAATTAATCCTAGCCACGTGCACAAGCTAGCTTAATGTAGATGGTTGGCCTCAACAACTGAAATTAGACAAAGTGAATGAATTTAAAAAAACCCATTGAAACTATGGCAGCAGGTGGTTAGTGTTGTGTTGCATTTGCATACAATCATTATGATCATAAAAATAATTTGTCTCAATAACTCAAATATGGCTCAGAATTTACTGAGGATAAGTAGACTCTTCTTGGTATGGTAGGAATTATGGATCCATGTCAACTTAGGGTCAAAGAAGCTGTCAAATTTTGCATCAAAGCTGTAGTCTGGGTGGGGTGCAAAATAATAAAAAACCATCAGAGGCATGCAGAAGCATAAATAAAATTGTGATATGATCGAATTGTTTTAATGAACACTCTATTTTAATTGAAAGGCCTAGAAAATTACCTCTTAATATTTGAAAACCTTTCCTTTGATGCATCGAATTTGTCCCTCTGATTGTCATAGATCTCCTAGCATCAAACGAAAGCCCCATGCCTCTAGATCACATGCCGGAATTAAGAAACAATCTCCTCTTCTTCTCCAAATAGTAGCTAGGGTTAGAGAGGAAGATAGAGCTTGGGGATTCTCTCATTAGAGAATTGATTGCATAATTCTAGGGTTAGAGAAGAGTTATATTTATAGAGGCTTCATAAAACATGATAAACATTATTGAATTATGAATTCCTATTCAAAATATGAACCTTCATAATATGATAAACATTATCATAGAAGTTCTATTAGTAGAGTGAGATTACCAAACTGCCATTCATTGTCCCACATGATTAGTTTGACTTCCTTTGCAAAGGTCTTATAATCTCATATACTTATAATCGCATAGGATACTGAACTCGTTTACTTCTGAGAGAATGAAATCCTTCTTGGTGGTCACTCACAACTGTCACTTGCCTAATATAGCCGCACTTTGGGATCAACCCTACCAAAAGTTAAACTGAGCCTAATGACTCTAGTATCAGACTAGACACCACAAGAACATTGTGATAATGATACTTTAGGTCTAAGGTCCACTCATATGATCATAATCAATAATCCCAATCATTGACTGTCAAAGATTAAAACCTGTATGATTGGATTATTATTGCTAATCATGTTCGAATACACCAATCCCAGTGATCTATTTAGGACATATGCTACCACTATTATATAGTGTTCAACTAGCACTCTTTGTCGAATTATATGTCATACAAATCCTTAAGAAACTTTAACACAAAATTAAAGATTCTTTGATTTGCAAACTATTTAAATGTATAAGTACCAAACCCTTCTAGTGGCCTTCTTTTTATCCCACAAAGAGTAAAATGTTTAACTTAATACACATGGACTAATTATAAATGGCATCACAAGATTTATATGAACATCAAAATAAATGCCTAATAATAATAATAATAATGTATAATACAAGTATCCTCATTGGTATTCGAGAGCATGATCCTAACAATCTCCCACTTGCACTCAATCCCAACCACTATGGTATCTTACACCCATTTTCTCAGGATGTTGACCTAGCATGACTTGTGATAGTGGCTTGGTGAGTGGGTCAGCTAAGTTATCTATTGAGGCTATTTTCTTAATGGTTATGTTGCCTCTTCCAACGATATCTCGATTAATATGGTACCGCTGCTCGGTATGTTTAGATTTACTGCGAGACCTTGGTTTCTTCGTCTATGCTATAGCTCTATTGTTGTCACAATAAAGTAATAACAAGAGCCCCATATTTGGAACCACTAGATGTTCTATCAAGAATTTCTTGATCCAAACAACCTTCGATACAACCACATATTTAGTCTTAGTGGTGGAATCTGCAGTAGTATCTTACAACTATTTCATCCCACTGCTCTACCATTAAGAGTGAATATAAACCATGAAGTGGAATTCTGGTCATCAACATTAGACTAAAAGTCTGAATCTGTGTAACCATCTGCACTTAACTTTCCATTGCTATAGATTAGAAGCATATTTTTAGTCTTTCTCAAATACATCAGTATACACTTCATAGCTATCAAAGCTCCTTCCCTGAGAAGTACATGACCCCACAAAGAAATGGGAAAATCTGTATAACTATGCATAGAATGAATCATGTCCAAATAGGTTCGATTCCTATGCTCAGCTATCCCCATTTAGTTGAGGAGTTGCTAGTGGTGTTAGTTGTGAAACTATCCCATGTTCCATCAGGAATAAGAGAAACTCAACATTCATATACACGCCACCACAATCCTATCATAGTGTCTTTATATAATGACCAGTTTGATTTTCCACTGAAGCCTATACTCTCTGAACTTGTCAAAAGCATTTGACTTGTTCTTCATTAAGTACACATAACCATACCTAGAATGATCATTTGTAAAAGTTATGAAATAATGGAAACCTCCATGAGGCATCTTATTGATTAGCCCATGAACATTAGTGTATACTAAATCAAAAACTTGTGATGCCCTCTCAGGATGTCCAATGAAAGGGGATTTAATCATCTTGCTAAAGAGACAAGACCCATATGTCGGATATGGATCCAATCCTAACAGGACCTATGAGGCCATCTTTCTCCAAGTCAAGAGTACTTTGTTCTCCAGCATGACCTAATCTTAAATGCCATACAAGTTTTTTGATTTATCTCATGCCCACCATACCTTTTAGTTATAACATTCACAACTTATTTATTCAGAACATTTAGATAATATAATCCATTTAGTAAAGAGGCATTGCCAACTAATTTATTTATAAAATAAATGTCACAATTAGTTTAGACAAATTTAAAGACATATCCTTTTCTGACTAAAATTGGAACAAAAACAATGTTCTTTAACACATATGGTAATACGAAATAATGTTCATTAACACATTTGGTAATACTAAATAATCCTCTAAAACTAAGACATGTCCAGAATATAAATGATTAAAAGTAGATCCTTTGTGAGTTGCTACGACACTCTGTCTGCTACCTACATTCATCATCATCTCTTATTTACCCAGCTTCCACCTTCTTTCCAGATCTTGAATACAAACATGAGCATTGTCTCCTGAATCAAGAATCCAAGAAGTAGAAAATACAAAAATTAAACAATTTATTTTGAAAACAAAATGTTTCATACCTATAGGGCCATCTGCTCTGAGCTGTAGGGCAATCCGCTTCCAATGACCGGCCTCGCCATAATGGAAACACTTGCCCCTTTACTTGGAGCTCTCATCCGCATGAGCCAAAGCATTATGCTTTCTTAGCTACCTTTCTCTTCTTAGTCTTTAAGGGCCTAAAAGTAAAGATAGCCAAACCAACAACATCCTTCCTTTTAGTCTTCATTTGTAATTGAGCACTTACTAGCTTGTTGAGAAGACCCATCAGTATACACCCAATATCATTCATGTTAAAATTAACGATGAATTGAGAGAAGGAATCAGGAAGAGATTGCAAGATGAGATCAACTTGAAGGTTGTAGTCCATGGTATAGTTAGGAGCCTTCAACCTCTCGATCATAGAGATTATCTTGAGGGTATTCTCTCCAACTTCACCATCCTCACTCATTTTTGCCCGAAAATGCTCTCTCTATATTTCATACCGACCAGTCTAACTACGCTCTCCATAGAGCTCCTGTAAGTGCAACAGTACTGATCTTGCATAACTCATCTTCTTATGAGCGCATCGCAGATCACTACTGATGGAGACTAGCATATAGCCCCTTGCTCGCAAGTTATTGTCGAGCCATTTTAGATAAGTGCCTTGTTATTCCATACTTGCCTCAGGTGGAGGTTCGGTAGGAATTTCGGCCTCAAGAATGTACCCAATTTGCTCTAAATTAAGGATTATCCTCAAATTCCTTAGCCAATCTACATAATTTGGCCTGGTAAGGATATTTTTCTCAAACAAAATATTGAGTGAATTATTAGTCATATAGAGAAATAAACTTCAAGAAAATAAAAGCCAGATTATTAGTTCTCTTATATTATACCCAAGTTATATTTAGGTTTTTAAATGCAACTTGTCTCCCACTACATTTTTATCAAATCTACACTCCCACTGTAGAAATCATAAATCCTCGTTGGTAGGATTTTATAGTGAGTGATTGTGTTCTTTATTAAATCCAATGGAGCACAATTCATATAGTGTAATTGCACCACTAGAGTCAATAAAGTGGCATTCTATGACAACCTATTCCATAGGTAGTTCAATCCATTTTGGCCCATAGTTCATCAAGCCTCAACCCATACAGTTTAACTGGTTCGTAAACTATGTAAGTCAAACCCACCAACTTCTATCAATCTAACAATTGAATTTCATCCCCTCAACCAATACAGTATAATTGGGAAGGAATTTGTTTCGATTGACGGCATTCAAGGCACTAAAGGTTCTTAAAGTTATAACCGAAAACAAAACCCCCTTATACAAGGAAGATATCATGGACCCTCATAACTCTAATCACCCAATGTTTGGTGGAGAGCTAGGACATCTCGTGCCTTTCAACTTAGTGTTTTATGTTTGGGAGAATTTATTTGCATGCGCTTAATTAAGTCTCACATTATATCAACACTACACCACTGTGGGCCTTTGCCGGCGTTTATTTAAATTTTTCCCGGCGTTTATAAACGCCGCTATGAAACATGGTGGCATTTTACAAAAACGTCAACCAAACGCCGGGGACGCCAGCGTCGTTAAAGTGCTGGCGTTTTAATGTTAAACGCCGTCATATTAGCGGCGTCTCTAATATAAACGCCGCCTATATTGCCGGCGGTGTTACACAAAAACGCCGGAAATTATAGCGGCGTTCGCGTGTACAAACGCCTAGGGATATCTTATCCTTTTCTTTATTAAATCGGGATTGAGCCGGCGTTTTTTGCTTTTAATGACGCCAACATGATGACGTTTGTCTATGAAATGCCGGGATTGTAATGGTGTTTTGATTTTAAAATGCCGTGTATGAAAAAGAAAAAATTATGTTAAAATAGTTTTTTTAACGGCGTTTGGGTGGGAAAACACCGCGAAGTTTTCATTTTGTTAATTAATAATTTTTTTCGTTTTGATTGGTATTTTCACCTAATTAAAAAATCCAACATCATTCACAATCAATACATAATCAATACATGAGAAAATATGAGAAATATATTACAAACATCTTCGTTATGACATTTTTCACATGAAGCAAAAATTCATTTCTCACCATTACAATATATTTGAGAAATGTATGAAATACAAAGTTTGGGCACATAATGCACTTTAGAAATCAACATCATCAGTCATAATTAATTCACAAGTGTTTAGTAACCATGACAAACAAAGTTATGACAAAACCTTACACCATCACCATTCAAAGTTCATACATAACTAAAATGTAAAAAAACTTACTTAAGCAAAACATGTTTTCAACCTTCAATATGGCCATTGCATCAGTGAGATCCATGGGATTGATTCTGCAATTATATTTTAAAGCATTAGATGATAACCATAGCTTCCTAGATCATATATTTTATTTGTAATTACCTGATCTCGTGAACTAGAACCGCCTATATTAGCCTTAGGAATCTCAGGTCCAGTAGATTGATTCTGCAAGTCCAATTATATGTTAAGAATGTAGAAATTAATGAGGACAATAACAACTTACAAGTTTGAAATACCTGAGATTGTGAAGTTGAGACACCTATGTCAGGGAAAAGGTTTCTAGCTTCAAGGAACTTCTCTTGCAAGAAAGCAATAACAACTTTGTATTGATCACGTTCTCGTTGATGATTTTCTTCTATCTTTTGAAATTTATCTTGGATGTCTTTGTATCGCTCGATGCACTCTGAATGGTCAACTGATGCTGTGGTGCTGCGGCTACTTGAACCATAGTAACTTGTAGGTGTTGGACCCAATCCAAGTCCTCTTACTCGGCCATGTTGTTCTTTTCCAATTATTTGATTCAAAATTTGAGTTTCAACCATGGTCTCATCCTCACCCATTACTTCATGTTTAGCTAGTTTTTGCGCTTGCTTTTCTCCTACATTTAAGTAAATACTTTTTAATAAGTATGTGATTTAAGAAGGAAAACAACTAAATTGAAGAATATGATAGAAGTAATTGCTACCATAATGTCTTGAATTTCAGCATTCACATGTGATCCATCCTTCTTTGTATGAGTTTCTTTAAAAAAACTCAAAACGTCCTATTTTTCTTCCACTATTAACCTCCTAAATCATCAAAATAACAAGCAAGGTTTAACAATGTAATGATAGACACTTTGAAGAAAAACAAAAAAATCAGAAATCAAACAATAGACCTTGATAAACATCACAAGTTCTTACCATTTCTTTTTCTTTCCTTGCAAAAATTTTTGAACCAGAGGTGTGTGTGTATTTTTGTTGCTTTCTAGATGTAATCCCAACTTTTTCTGCTTCCTGCACATTAACATGTACATTAAATGATGCACAAGGCATCATCACAATTTTAATATGTCCAAGATTAAAAATTATTCTAACCTCTCCTTTATTTGAATACCAATGGTCAATTAACTCTTCCCACTGCCATCTAATGACACCTTCTGGAAGTTTGTCCTTGTTTGCCCGCACTCCATCTTCTCTTTTGAAATATCTTTTCTTTAAATCATGTTTGTAATCTCTCCATTTCTTTCCGAGTGACTTAAGCACATAGTCTTTTGGAATTTCGAGAACAAAACGTGACTATATTGTAAAACCATAAATAATGTGAGCTTAATATTATAACCCTAAAAAAATTTATTAGATTGTAATCATAACAAAAATTTAAGTATGTGGCCATACCTCAATGAAGTTTAATAATTCCTCCTTCAATTTTTTTGGCACTTTATGCCAAGTTTCATATTGTAGGCCAATCCTCTGACTACTTCTAGCAACCATACCTAAAAATGATGATAGCAATTGTGCCTCGGCCCCAACAGGTTGTCCCAAATGATTAGCACTAACTAAAACTTTTTCTCCCGGAGGTAATGCCCATAACTCCTTCAAAGTTGTGCGGCCTCTTTTTTTGTATTGCCCCATGTTATCAACTAATTAATATGCCCATTAGTCAATTAGAACAGATTCACGAACTTAGCATCTAATAAAATTGAAACTTAAGATCGTAAAGTACCTGCATTTACATTAGCCGCTTCATTAACTGGCTGTACATTTTCTAATGTGTTCTCATTGCTTTTGGTTTGCATCTTCCTCGCTGGGGTTTGAATCAGTTGATGAAGAATGAGTTGGGCTACAAGGCTGAGCATCAAGTTGTGGCCTAGTTTTTTTACAACCTTCATTTGAAGTAGCATCATTCGTATTGGATTCAGATCGGATCAATTTTATGCCCTTCAGTTTTAATTTTGGCATGTTGATGTTATCTACATCATGCAAAATAAAATCAAGACAAGTAAAAATTAGTTATTGACTGCCATTCAGTTTTAATTTTGGCATGTTAGATAAAAAACCTTGCCTTGGCTTTGATGCAATATGACAATCAAACCAACTCAATGGAGTACTGCAGAAGATTGATTGGAATCTTATATAATGTATAAGATTCCTGAAAAGCTAAACTTTATCTAATTCTTTACTAACAAGGCAAAGAAAGAAAGAAAAAAAAAAGAACCATCTTAATCAATTGATTAGAACTTTAGCTAAACAGATAGAAACATAAGTGATAACACCTAAGAAGGAAACATAGATACAAAGAGAACTTTTATTATTTTCATACACCATAGTGATTAATTTTTCATACACCAAAGAGAACTTTTATTATTTTCATACACCTGAAAGTGAAATACCTATTGTAAGTTTTCCTGATAGTGCCGCTTCATTATAGGTTGTACGTTTCAGATTCTTTGCTAACTATATCTACACTGACACATACTCTAGCCCTGCTTTATTTTGGCTTATAAATGGTGATTCTTGGTAATAAGTCTAAGTGCCATTGTTTGGCTTGTGGTTTAGTGTCACATTGTGCACTATAATATTGTGCAGAGTTTTGCTAGCATGAATCATATTGCAATCAGAATATTGTGTAGAGTTTTACTGTCATGAATCACATTGCAATCAGAAAATTCTGCAGAAAAAACAAGAACTCCATTGAATTGAAAGATTAAATAGTATGAAAATAAGTTCTAGTAATTGTGGATGAAAAGTAATGGAGAAGAAATGTCATTGTGAATTAGTCAATCTGGTGTTTCAAGAAACCTAGTGGTTCAACAACTCTAATGAATGCACAGTTTAGCATCATCAGGCCTTCTGTTTTGTTGCACATAATGAATTTACAAAAAAATTCTGATATAAATTCTGAATCACCTTAACATATATTTATATGACTGACAAATACAGTACACAAAGAAAAAGAAATATACTGCAACTAATGTTTTGTGTGTCAATATACTTACAGAAAATGAACAAAGAAGATGGTCACGAGCTAAAACTTCATGAGTCTTCACCCATATCTGTGGAAAACAGAGAAGAGTAGTGTTACTTTAAGTGCATACCATCACATGATTATCACCTGCACCAGTGCATTTCGTGAACTGGTTGTATATGCATCCATTCCATTGCTCTTATTTCACATTTCAATGGATGGTAGACATTAAATAGCACATGCCAAGTCAGCATGCCAAGTCATATCATTAGCAGTCCTTGACGACATGAATATCCTCTGCAACCTTGGAATGAGGGGGAAATATCGTAAAACTTTTGCTGGCCTCTTACGAACCACCTCAATATCATCATCGATAGATTGACTGGAATCAGTTGACAACCAACGAGAACTACCACACACATGACATGCTTCTTGGGCTTCTCTATCAGCACAATAGAGCATGCAATCATTAGGGCAAGCATGAATTTTTTCATACCCAAGGCCTAAATCTTTAATGACTTTCTTAGACTCATGACTATTTGCTGGAATAGTAGCTGCTGGAAAAAATTCTTTCAAAAATTCGATCAAGTAATCAAGCCCTTTCCCAGTCATCCCACAAATACATTTTAGATGGAACAAACGAATACAAAAATATAACCTCGAATGCTTGGATCCATCATAAAGTTTTTCATTCATATCTTCTAGTAGCTTGTAAAATTTAGTCTGCGTCTAGAGGAGGTCTGTTCATAACTTACCCCTGTCGTGGGTTTCACCTTCATCATGCAAATTATTGAATTCGGATGTATTACATCGAACATCATCATGAACAACTTCATGCATGTTGAAAGCGTCACATAACAACTCCCCCATGGCATTTGGCGTACTATTAACACCTTGATTAAGATATGTAGAGCTTGAAGAAGTTGTAAAATGCACCAACGAATTAGAGGAAGAAGGAACACATTCTCCATGAAAGAACCAATAATCGTACCCTTGAAGAATTCCGTCACATATTAAATGCTCAAGAACTACTTCACGAGTTTCCCATTTAACATTCGCACATTTTACACAAGGACAGACAATCATATTGTCTTCACTTGCGTTATTAAATGCGAAATTAAGAAATCCTTCCACTCCATCTAAATATTCTTGACTTAATCTTGACTTACTCATCCAACTCTTATCCATTTCTGCTTAATATAAGTGAAAATTAATTGAAATAATATTGCTTATATACATATTCATATTCACAAACTTTATTGATGAAGATAAGTTTGGCAACATAATTAAGATTCTTATGGTCATTTATGAAGAACGTAACAAGGAAGGACAACCAAAATATAAGCAAAATGAGAAAAGATCTTTTGAATATGAGTACGTATGAATATAGATGCTAATCAAGCACATATTATATATATATATATATATATATTCGTACTCAAATTATATGGAACAACAACAAGATAAATATATCAATAGAACATAATATCCATATCATTCCAAGCAAGCACAACTTCTAACTGAAGAAAATGTGCACCTATTTATGAAATGGCCAACAAGATCATAATTTATGAAGGAAAAAGAAAATATATATGTGATAGGTAAAACTAAAGAATGACATTATCTCATTCGAATTAGGTGATCAAGAAAAATCCACATTATTCATAACTACTAAAACAAATAAAACTACCAAACTTAAGTGTGTGGATCAATATTTATAATTTTATATGCTCATTAATTTGCTATGTTCTTCTCACTATTCCTTCACATGTACGACGAGTTTTAAATATATTAAATAGACTCTAGAATTTTTTCACTAATCCATTTGAGGCCTAAGTCAAAATCCGAATGCAAAACATCCGAATTAATAAATTAGCTATCTTTAGCCACACACCACTTTGTCAAAAATTAAAGATTTTAATAAATACTAAACAACCAATGCATTTTAGTTTCTATCTACTAATCATCATGTATACTTTGAGATGGGTGAATAACTCTCTTCCGAGCCACATGCAAAAGAAAAGGGAGTGAAAATTGATTCATGGTTGAATGAGTTTTTTTTTTTTTTGGTTCAAATCTTGAATACAAATAAAAATTAAGATGCATAAACTTGTGTTTCCAATTTGAAGAATGCTCAATGATTAACTTACTAACTATTCATCTTATAATCCTGACCAAAAATTTAAATTAAGCTAGATTCAGAGCAATAAGAACATGGCAGTCTTGGTCTACTAAAAATTTGTACAAGAGTACAATGAGTACACTAAGTGCAATTATCATATATGGCTAGAAATAAAAGCATGGTGTTTTTCCAAAGCATTACCTTCTGTACTTCTGATATGGTGTATCACTTTTAATGCTCTTCTTGGCCTGGGAAGAATGAATTAATCTATTCATTTGTAAAACCAATAAAAGCAGTGCTTTCACAATATAAAAATAATAAATAAATAATTGCTTAGCACAAATTAAACAAACATTTCATGTAAAGCTATCTAGAGTCTAGATCATTTAAAAAACCAAACATATTGGTGCATAAACATATCTAGCTAAGCAATAAAAAAATGAAAGAAGTACAGAATCTTATCATGTGCATTCAAATGGTGCTCTGCTTAAGCATGTTCTTGGTTTGCATGATATGATACTCCTAAACAATTTGTGTCAAAACAAATCCAGGTAGTTTGCAATTTGAGACCTTCTAAAATTACAATTTTTTCCACTCAGTTATTTAACAAGGTTTACTTGATCCATATCCAAGATTTTCATTACAATTTCTTCTCCTATTTGATCCTAATCCAAAATTATTAATTTTGTACACAGAAATTCAACATGGCACATATCAAACTCATAAAATTGCTTGTGCACATTTTATCTAAAACAATCACTAAAACTAATCACTTCAAAAATTAGTGGTCTTGGAATTTTTAAAATGTTCCATATAATCTTAGATTGCATATTTTAAACATGTGAAAATAATGATTTAATCAAGACAAATTACTTGCAATAAGAACCTTAGAAATTTCAAAATGGGTTGGTAATATGTGTTTATAACTTCTTAACAAAGTTAATAATCTTTGAAATATCAAAAGATGGCAAAACCCACTTCAACAACTTCAAAATGAAAAAAAAAAGTAAAATAATAATCAAAACACCAACAACCTCAATAAGAAGCAGTAATCATTAGTGCAAATCAAAATTTAATAAGAAAAATTACAGTTACTTTTCCATAAAACTAAATTTTCCCGAAAACTTCATCTAATTATCTGAAGAAATGTTCAGCTAAGACAAAGCTAGTTACTTCACAAACATGCAAAGCTGAATTAGACTTGATAATCCAACATTATCACAAAACTACATTTTAATTCATTGTTCAAAAAGAAAAAGTATCATAATTATCCATTGTCATAAATCATAATTGCTTTTTGTTTGACAAATCAACAAGAGACCTCTTCTAGTCTTCATTTTTGATTAATCAAAGCGATGCGCAAACATTTGTCTATAAATACTGTGGAAATGGAAGGCAATTCATCATACCGGAGAAAAAAATGGCAGCAAAAACAACCCTTGTTGATAATCTCTATTGCACTCTTGATTTCTTTTACGTCATTGTGATCCCGATACTCTCCAAGATTTCTGCATAGTGAGCTAAAAAAATCAACCATTCATCAATGGATTCCCGTGCAAAAGCCCGAAAGACGTAACCTCTAATGACTTCTTTTTTGCAGGTCTGGCACAAGAGAAATTCAACATGGCTGAGCTAAAATATCAAACTCATAAAATACCAAATCTCAGAATAAATAACAGATACCAAGATTCAATAACTTTCAACAGCAAAGAAAGGGTGAAAAGGAAGCACGCGGTCTTAAACCTAGAGAAATTTTTTTCCGGATGCCTTAAGGAGAGGATGACAAGAGAAACACTGCTCGGTCTTGAACCACCGAGACAGATGAGGAAGAAGATCAGAAAGCATGTTCAGACATCAATGCTGCAAAACTTCATCAAACCCTCAACCAATTAAATCGAGCGGATGAACCCTAAAATTTCAAGAGAAAACCGAGTACTAACCTGGAAATGAAGATCAACGCTGGGATATCGAGCGGTGTATTTAGTGGAGAAAACCAAGGGCTAAAGAACAAGCTGAAAAAGAGAAAAAGAAGATGAGGAATTTGAGAGATGGGTCGCCATCTCTTTGGTGGCGTTTTAAATAATAACCGCGACCATAAACATACATTCTATCGGGCAGTGATAGCTAAAAGCGCCCAGAATATCGTGTACAAAGCCGGCGGATTTTTTTAAGTGAATTACCGAAACGCCACCAAAGGACGGCATGAAGAAAAGGAAATCAATCTTCGATGGCGTTCTTTCATAAAAACGCCCGGCAAAATAGATATTATTCGCGCCGAAACCCTTATGGTGCGAGAGGAAATTTTGCCGGCGTTTATAACATAAAGCGCCGCCTATGTTAAGGGGAAAAAAGGAGGCTTCTGTGATGTTTATACCCTAAAACGCCGGCACTAACACTCGGAAATTATTCGCGCCATATTTATCTCAAGGCGGGAGCAAGAACTTGGTGGCGTTTTATCGTCGGCCGCCACTAAATAAAACATAGTGCTGGCGATTACTTATACAAACGCCGGGAAAATTGAAAATGATTTTTGTTGAATACCTTTGGTGGCGTTTATTATATCAAATGCAACTAAATATGTGGCGTTTTTGGAAAACGCCGCTAGTAAAGCGCCGCCAAACACCCATAGTGGTGTAGTGCAAACATATATGTATAAAATATGGCATACATACATATTTAAGCTATCACACGCATACGATCATGAACATCTAAGATTAACCCAATTTCATAGATTAATCTAAAAAATAAAATCCTAATCTATTACATGCCTTTGTGATCCATACATAAACAGGACTTCATGCCGGGCTTCTTGCTCCACGTATTCTTGAACTCTTGTGTCACTTGATTATAATTTTTCTAAACTTTACAAATATGTATCGTAAATACAATCTACTTTTGCAAATATTAAAGAAAATTACATTTGACACAATATGAGACAAATAGATAAACACAAAATAAAATAAACAAAAAAAAGCCCAAAAATGCATGATCTTATACCATCCATCCATTCAACACATCAAATCGAAAATTAAAATAATAATAATAGTAATAAAACAACCAAATATTACATTGGTGTGAATCCAATTTTATTTAGAATGGAATAAATAAACAAGTAATAATAACTATAAATAAAATAATAAAATAATAATACAAATAATAAATATATAAATAATAATAATAATAATAAACACATGGGCACCCACTCGCTTTGCGTGGGACCCACGCAAATTCTAATTTATTTAATTATATATATATATATATATATATATTTCAAATAAATTAAGTTTGCATAGTGCCCATCAACACCGAGCAACGCATCCTTTTCATTTATTTAATATATATATATATATATCTTTATTATTATTATATAAAAGTTTTAAATAAATCATGGACCAATAATTCATAAAATAAAAAATCATCCATAAAATCTAATTGTATTTCGCCATGTATATTTTAATTTTATATAATAATGAAATTATAATCACGAATGAAATTATATGATTTAAACCTATTATTCATTAAAACAATTAATCTGGCTCTGATAATACTATTAGGTAATATCGCAAAATTATATAAAATCATGAGAAGCATGCAGAAGAATAAATAAAATTGTGATATGATCTAATTGTTTTAATGAACACTCCATTTTAATTGAAAGGCCTAGAAAATTACTTCTTAATATTAGAAAACTTTTTCTTTGAAATGCCGAATTTGTCCTTTGGATTATCGTACATCTCCTAGCGCCAAACGAAAGTCCCACACCTCTAGATTACACACTAGAATTAAAAAACAATCTCCTTTTTTTCTCCAAATAGCGGCTAGAGTTAGAGAAGAATGGAGGTCTTGGGGATTTTTCACGCTAGAGAATTGATTGAATGATTTTAGGGTTAGAGAGGAGTTATATTTATAGAGACTTCATTAAATATGATAAATATTATTCAATTATGATGTCCAATTCAAAATATGAACCTTCATAATATGATAAACATTATCATAGAAGTTCTATTAGAAATATGAGTTCTAATGTAACTAAAACCACTTTTTGTCTTTGAGTCCTAATAATTTTGATTAACTATTCAACTCCATCTAATTTACATCAAAATTTAAACTTAAGACAAAAACCCTAGACGAATTTACAATTTCACTCATTCCATGAATTAAATATGTAAATTGACAATTTTATCCTTACACTCAAAACGAGACTGATTCTTTATCCCTTTAAGTGTGACTTCCTAGGTTTATGTCGATTAATAATGGGAGGATACCAAAGGGTGTGGGTGACACTTAGTCAGCCCCGTGGCCCCACATCATAACCCAATTGAACACGAATGAGTAGATCATTACGAACCTTTCTGATTATGATTACCATATGTGTATAAATCTTTTGTTCTTGTGTCCCAACCAAGTGAGAGCCATAATAATTTTCAAACTCACTAACTCAATCATATCAAATAACTATAGTAGGGTGAGATTTCCAAACTACTATTCGTGTCCCACATGATTAGTTTGACTGTCTTGCCCAAGGTCTTCTAATTTCACATACTTATAATCACATAGGACACTAACTTGCTTACTTACGAGTGAATAAATTTCTTTTTGGTGATCACTCACAACTGCTACTTGTCCAACATAGCCACACTTGGAGGTCAGGCCTACTAAAAGGTAAATTGAGCCTAACGACTCTAGTAACATACTAGACATTACAATCACATTGTGATCATGAATCTTAGGTCTAAGGTCCACTAATATGATCATAACCAACAATCCCAATCATTGACTGTCAAAGAGTAAAACCTATATGATTGGATTGTTGTGAGTAATGTTCGAATACACCAATCCCAAACATATGATCCCAATATTACATAGTGTTCAACTAGCACTCTTTGTCAAAGTATATGTCATACAAGTACTTATGAATTTTTAATGCCCAATTAAAGATTCTTTGATTTGTGACCTATTTAAGTGTATAAGTAACAAACCCTTTTAGTGCCCTTCTTTTTATCCAACAATGATTTAAAGGTTTAACTTAATACACATAAACTATGATATTCAAAACTAATAATGAATATCATCACAAAATTTATATGAACATAAAATACATGCCTATTATTAATAATAAGAATGTATAATACAAATGAAATGTCGTAATATAAGTATCCTCGCTGGCATTCGAGGGCATAATCCAAACAGAGACAAGCTTCAGACAACTAGAACTATAGTTGTGGAATTTGAAATTATTCACCATGCAGAAATTTGTGAGGATAACCCAAATAGCAATGAAGAGATTTCATCACTCATTCCATCAGTTCTTACAATAGGAGATAAAAATGAGAAGCTTGGTGAAGAAAATGTTGTGTTTCTTGTTAATAACTCATTGAGAAAGCTGAAGGTTTTACTAGAGTGTTTCTAGAACACTTTAACCTTAATGACAAGGTCAACATTGATGGGTGGGGTAATGTTCTTATTAATTGGGATAGGTATTATATAAATGGACTATGTAAGTTTAACCCGAGGTAGAGGAGGGTTATAAAAGGAAACTAGTTACTTGGAGAAAGGACTTGGTTATTATGGAGATTGTTTGCCTAACCGTGATATTAGGAAGAAGGTTCCTCTCAGTGTTCATGTTAGCATTGGTGTGAGCTTTTCACCTTTCTTTTACTTGAATTTGCTAATGAATCTTATTAGTTTGTGGATTGATTTCTTTGTTGAAATTCCATTAATGCTTATGATTTGGTGATTGAATTAATCGTTGTCTTTTGGAATATTAGTATTCACTTGTATCTCTGAGAATTATTCTTGAATGAATATAATGGAGATTGTTTGATGGTGCATCACCAATTAGATATATAGAACTATGTTGACAATTAGTGAGATTTATTACTTAAGCATCATATGTATTACACATACTTATCTTTAAGTAATTCCAAGTTAGTATTCAAATCTAACGACGTTTCTATCCTCAGTTAGTAGAGGCAAGTACTGGTATGACGACATGCATTTCTTATGAAATTAGTTTCATTATTGTGCCATTGGTAATAGAATAACGGTTTCTAGCTTTCTAATTCAAGTATTGGAGGAATATAAACAAGTCAACTTGTAACAAGTACCACTAAGGGTAATTTGGTCAGAGCATATTTAGGAAACTAGTTATTTGAACGTCATAGAATAGTTTTGTGATTTTTTTATCTGTTTATCATTTCTACTTTATTGGAGCACTTTTACAATATTGTATATGTACTTCAACCTCAACCCCTTAATCATGTTGTTTAAACTTGGTTTATTGATCAGATTGATGCATAAAATATGTGAGGTTTACGTAAAATTTATCTTAAATTTTTGTATTATTTCTCGGCTAACATTTTAAATATTTTCATAAAAACATTACATAGCTAAACTATTTAACTAGATGCTTATTGAGCTTTCAAACTCATGAATTAAATTTTTTGTTCCTTTTTCAGAGTACAGTTTATAGTGTACCCTGGAGAATAGGTGGAACCCATCTACTTAGCTATGAGTTTTTCTCCTTATTCATTGTATAGTAATCCTTATAGCATTTCAGCTTTGCTTTATTTAACCCTAAGGAGAATTCTTATTCTCTCTTTTTTTTTCATTGCGTGTTTTCTAGTATAAACCTTATCTAAGGCACAATAAGGCCCATCTCCATACATACATGGCCAGTCTGCCAATGCTACTGATTAGGTTCAAAGGGTGATAGGAAGTCTCCAAAGCCAAATGAAGCTTTGGTTCACTCTAGGATGGAGGATTTTAGGGCCTTCTTACTAGTTGGGTGATTCTCATTGCTATATATCTAATCACAATGTTAGATGTTGACAATGCTCCCCGCAAGTGCACAGAGTTGTCGAAGGAATAAATCCCAGGTGAGTGGGGTATCATATCCACAGGGAAAAGGGAATAAAAATACTTAATTTTCTTCTTAACTGTATGAAAGATGAATAGTGATATATGTAACAAGATTCAATTCTCAAAAGTAAAGCAACCCGAAAGAGAGCAAAAGTAAAAGAGAAGTTAAGGCAATCGATAAAGTTGGGGTACCCGGGTATTGATCCGCCTAGGAAAATCGTTTCAAGTGCAAGAACTCTCTATTATGCTTCCTAACTAATGCAATGGTGAGTCAAGGATATCCTTTTATGCA
Source organism: Dioscorea cayenensis subsp. rotundata (assembly GCF_009730915.1). Taxonomy (NCBI): domain Eukaryota; kingdom Viridiplantae; phylum Streptophyta; class Magnoliopsida; order Dioscoreales; family Dioscoreaceae; genus Dioscorea; species Dioscorea cayenensis. Next base: position 106,371 of record NW_024087666.1, read on the forward strand.
TAGCCCTGAATCTAGGGTTACCAAGCCTAATCCTCTACATGTCCCAGAGGAGAGGTTGAACAACCTCTCAACCTTGCACTCGTAAGAAGGATTGCATTAAACTCTGGAGATTCCAAGTGATAAATCTCTTCCTAACTGTAGACCTAACCCTTTGGTACAGAAAAAAGGTCCCTAACCACAATTAAGCCCTAGATACTAAAATCACCTCAACACTTCACTCTGTTGCACTTGCAACTAAGCCCCAGCGGAGGGTCATCCCTTAGCTCATTCGCTCCATTATGGCCACAAAGAACTCGAGGAACGAAGGTAGAATTTATCACACTGGAGGGGAAAGGAGACACTCCTGTACCTCTCGACTCATCCTCTCAACCCTCTCCAATCAAGCTTTGTCTAACTCTCGTGGTGTGTCAGTCACTCACAAGGGTTACCACGTGAACTCTCAACCTTAGTGTCACTCTAAGGGGATATTCAAACAATCAAGCATTCAAGATTGGAACTCACAATAGCATCAATTAATTGAAAGCATAATAAAAAGATTCAATGAAACTAATACATCCTAGGGTTCATAAATATCCAAGTACCCACTAGGGGTTTAGCTCTCTATGGAGCACAATACAAACGATAATGAAATCAAATGTAAAAGAGAACAATCCATAGGAAAAACCCCCTCGAAGTCATGGCGATGGTCTTGTGGAAAGTTCTCTACTCGTCGCAAGATCTCCTTGTCCGGTATAAGATACGCCTCGCCGAATCAATCCAACGGAGGCTCCCTTACCAACTTTCTTCCAAAGAGATGACGATGTCAGAGCCGTAGAACCTCTCTAAATCTCTAGCCAATACCTCTCAAAACCCTAGCCGCAACCCTCTCTCAAGTTGGGGAAAAGACGGAGAAAAGAATGTTGAAATCGGGGCTGAAATCGGCCTTAAATAGGGCTGGAATCGGGATTCCATACGCCCCTGTGGATATTCCACACGGGCCTGTGGAATTAACGCACGGGCGTGTAGAATTTCCACACGCATGTGTGGCTCCTCTGTTTTGCTCTTTCTTCGGCCGGCTGTGAATAGTACCTGCTGCAGTGATTGCTCCAGTATCCTGCTATAGTAACGGCCCAAAAATACTCCCGAATCCATACTTTCATCGAGGTAACGTAAACGGGCACACGTTCACGTCGTAGATCATCTTGGTTCTTCAATAAATGGTCACGTTGGTGGAGATCTTTCTAAATACGCACAAGCCGGAATACTAGGATGTAACTGCCTTCGTGCCCCTCCGAATCATTGCCTTAGCTCGAATGCAAGGAGTTTGGCATACATTCTAGCATTCTAAACCTGACGCATGTCTCCGCGTTTGAGCCTTCTCAAGATCTCCTCCAAATAATGCGTAAAACGATCTACAATGGCTTCTTTCACAAATAATCGGCCGCACAACCCAACCTGCATAAAAGTACATAAATACACACGTATTAGCGCTAAAACCTGACAAAAGTAATGCTCATCATAAGGAAAGAACGCTTCGCATTCTTATCTCACAAACATTTATCAAATGTATATTTATTGCAAAGCTCAAGCAGAGTCTACTGATCAAACCTAGTTACATCACAAGCGAAGAATTATTTCATCAAACTTTATGAAGGCAAAATCAAATGAGATAAAAGAAGAACTACCTTCCCATCTACGATCCACCATTAGACCTATCCAAGGGCTTGGCTACCTGCCTAAACCCAAAGGCCCGCCCAAAAATTGAGAGGACTTGGACAAATATATGAGACACAATGACCAAGCCTTTGTCAAAATATGAAGCCCATTTCAAAACGAGTCAGGACTTTTTTTTTTTTTAAAATCCCGGGCTCGGCCTTGCCATAGTTATATAATATATTTATTAATTAGTTTTGTATACACTTATACATATACATATATAATTTAGATATTAATAAAATCAAATATTCATACGAAAAATATAAAAGACAATGTTTCTCCCATTCAGTTTAGGGCTAGCCGTCATTTTCTAGTTGTTTCTTCTTAGTATTCTCATTCTCAAACTCCATTTAAAATCATTCAATTTTCACAAGAGGATTCTTTGATTTTAATTAGATGCTCAATTCTAACCTGAAGCAAGGTTCCTAGTCAAAGAGTCTCAGAACTTTCAAGAGTGACATCGGTTTGAGGTCTTCTCATTCGAGAGTTCAATCTCTTATTAATCCTTTGACTAAAGTTAGAAATCTTCAAGCTTAAGCCTTAATGTATAAGTTTCCTCTATTATTTTATTTGGGGTTACATAGCCAATTTTTAATTCGAAAAATTGGATATTTGTAAAGTTGTTTAATTTATTAGGCCATATATATATATATATATATATTTCATAATAGATCTACTAGATTTATTGGGATTTCATATATATCGGATTATGATGTTGGATTTTATTTGTGAGTTGGGATTTTTTATTGTGATTCTAGAAAAAAATCTCTTCCTTTTTAGGGAAAAATATAAACTTATTTTATTTGTCAAATTCTTTGTGGATTCAAGTTGTAGGGTTTCTATTGGCCCTATCTTAGATAGTAATTTCAAAGTACTATCAAATAAGGGGGGCAATGTAGATTTTTTATACTTAAATCCTTATTAATTTGATGTCGATGATGATTACTTGTTCTTGATTGATCTTTGTAAGTTAGTCAAGAGTGGTCACCGGTTGTATATCCTCATATTTTGCTATAAAAAAATTTAATGCAATTTTTTGTTCATTTATTTGTTTTTGGTCTTATTTTCATTGAAGAGTAAGCTCCTTGTATATTCCTGATCTTTTTTTTTAGAATTTTGATTTGGTCAATATGCATCATTGTCCATCTAACAACAACTCACCTTTTTAGATTACCAACTCTAATATTCTGATCTGGAACAACAATTCACTCATTGTTGGATATCAAGAAAATCCAGAACAATCTTCAATTTTTCAAGTTCCATCTTTGGCATTAACATGTACTCATTTTACAATCTCATTATTTCATTTGTGCATAATTTATTAGAGCATTATTCATCAAATCATACCAAGCATTTTAGGGTATACAATTTGTGCACTTGCCGTAATTTTGTATTGTTGTGTATAACTTCAGTACCAAAGTGAATTTAATTTGATTGGAAGTTGATTATTCTTGGAGCTTTTCTCTTTTAAAAATAATTAAAAATTATTTCCATTACAAGTTGAATTTATAGAATGGCTATTGTTTTAAGAGCCTTATTATGTGGCAAAATCATATTTTAAACTGAATGCTATTATTGTTATATTAGTCATGAATTTATATTGGATATGAACATTTAATTTCTTTTAAAAAAGACAATAAACATAAAGAGAATAATAAGAATAAGATGTGGTTGTGCTATACACTCACTGAATTGCATCATGTAGTTGTACTAGTGTTCATTGTGTTCTTTGCCTTTGTTTTTGTTGGTGCTATGATACCAATCAATAAGTATGTATATAATGTATATATTGCCTAGTTTTTCTTTTTTAGACATCTTCATACTAACAAAGGGATCAAGAGAAAACACATACAAAGATCTTGAATTGATGTTTAGCTTTTGGTCCTTTGTTCTTCATACATACACAATATAGACAACACACAAATACACACAAAACATTGACAACACACAGAGCGATCTTGAACTGAAGTTTGGCTGTTGGTATTAAGTTTTTCACAGAAAATATACACACGAACACTAGTACTTAGTTTTTCATAGACATACACACGCAGCATTCAATACACACAAACATTGGTTGTATAGTGCATTTATTTGTTTTCAAGTACTCTTATTTATTTACCATTTTATATTGGTGTGTAGGACTTGAATTTTATGACAATGGCAAGTTCAAATACACCCATAATTGTGGAGGATGGATATACTAAACATGAAAGTGCTCCCAAGCATCAAAAAGCAACTACATCAAAGGTTTAAGACGATATGACAAAACTTGAATACGAGAATAAAGAGCTGATAAAGGAATAACTCAACCACTATAAGACTATTTTATCTTGTAAATCATCTAGTGGTACTTCTCATTTAAGATGTCATTGACAAGGTTGTCTTAAAAACACAACAAAGATATTAGACAATATATAATAACAAGTAAGCCAAGTGCAAGTGGTTAGTCACTTATAAAGAATTATAAGTATAACGAAGCAATTTTTCTTGTATGTGGCAAGCATTTTTTTAGAACAGTTGAGGAACCGGGGTTAAGATATTTAATGAGTATTGCAAGTCCCAACTATAAAAATATAAGTAAACAAACAACGACAAGGGATGTTATGCGTTACTATGCAAAAGAAAGAGAGTATGTAAAATAAGATTTAGATAAACCCGAGTCGAATATGCTCAACTTCTGATAATTGATAATTTGAGTACATTGTTAATGAATATATTTGTGTTACTGCACATTAGATTGATAGTGATTGAAATTACAAAAAAGAATAATCAGGTTTACAACTTAGACCCTTCCATATAATGGTTAAAGTATTGCAAATGAACTTGTTTTGTGCTTAGATCAATGGAAAATAGACAAGGAAATTTTTATTATCACTCTAGATAATGCTTCTTACAATTATGTCATGGTTTCTTCTCTTAAAAGTCATTTTTGTGCCAACAAGGCTCTTTTATGTCATGGTGTTATTTTCCAAATCAGATGTTGTGCACATATAGTGAATCTTATTGTACAAGTTGATTTGAGACTTATTAATGATGTCGTTGATAAAGTCTATCATGGGATAAAGTACATTAAAAAAAATCTGGCCCTCACAAGAAAAGATTTTATGAAATTTCTAAAAACGTTTTCACTTGAATGGAACTAAAAATTTGCATCAAGATGTGTGTATCAAATGTGACTCTACATATTTGATACTTGAATCTACTCTTTATTATGAAGATGTGTTAGATTATTGGGGGCAACGAGATAAAGATTTTCATTGTTTTGCACTTTCTGGTGAAGAGTGGGGACATGTCCAAATTGTTTGCAAGTTTCTAAAAGTTTATTATGACGTAACTTGCATGTTCTCTGGTTTGAAAATATCCCACTTCAAATATTTATTTTAGAGGTTTGAAAATCCACAATATCTTGATGGAAACTCTTAAAGGTCCACATATATTTTTGAGTCCTATAATTAAAGGGATTCAAGAGAAATTCAATAAATACTGGGCAGGGTATAGTTTGCTATTAACTTTTGCTATTATTTTAGATCCTCAATACAAGTTGAATTATGTGGAGTATTGTTATACTAAACTCTATGGTAGTCATGCATCAGAGTTGTTCAAACTATTTTTAATGCTCTTAGAATCTTGTTTGATAAGTATTTAAAGAACTCCAAATCCAATTCTTCACTTTGATTGGAAATTTGACAACTATGGGAGTCAGTTTAATTGAATTCAACTTACAAGGTTCTAATATAGTTAGGTTTGTAGTTGATAACTGTGATGAGACTGAAGATTATGAGTATTTAAGAAAATCTAAAGTTAAAAGAGAGAAATCATTGTAGGATCTTTATTTGGTGGAAAGAGCACTTGAGTTGAAACATCGATATTGATATCTTTGACTATTGAAGGAAAAGCTCAAAAACGTATTATGAACTTTTACTAATGGTTTGTGATCCTTTGGCAATTGCTATATCTACCATGGCTTCAAAGTTTTCTTATAGTATTGGAAAGAAAGTCATCAATTATATGAGAAGTTCACTCAAACCAAAAACAATTCAAGTTGTTGTTTATTTGGATGATTGGATACATGCTAGTGGGTATCCAGCAAGTAAAGTTTTATTGGTTTTCATGTACTATTTTGATGTTTTGATTTTGTGATTTCTAAGTTTTTGTTTTTGATGAGTGCACATTATTCTAATATTTCATATCATTTTGTACACTCATTAGACATACATTAGAAACAAATTGTGGAATGCGATGTTAAACATAGTGTGTCTTACATTCTCAGGTTTCAGGCAACACTTAAAGATGAAAGAGAATCAAAATAAGCACTCTAGACCTAAAATGAAGAATATGTAGTTCTCTTGGCATCAGTTGAATAAGAACAAGGAAAACAAGATGGCTTACGGGTAGCTTATGACCTGTCTTATGGCCATAAATCTCTTCCGGAGAAACTTGTGGGCATGCTTATGCCCTTAAGAGGAACTTTAGAGCCAAACCAGCGGACCTTACAGGTAGAACTTACACCTGTAAGGATGCCCATAAGGACCATCCAGAGGAGCTTACACCTGTAAGGATGGTCGCAAGGGAAGCATAGTAAAGCTTATGGTCTAGCAATTATGATTGTAAGTTAGAACGTAACACAAATAGAAGACCTTACAGATGGGGCTTACAGTCATAAGTGTTCCCGTTAGGCTCGCGACCCACCTTCTCTAACTCCTTATGGCCATGTCCTTACACCAGTAAGGAGCCCGTCAATAGCTGAGTATAAATATACCTGATGAAGATTTAAGGAAATTTTAGATTTTTTTGTTGGAAGGGAGATTAGGGAAGAAAAGTAGCGAATCTCCAGGGCTTCATAGGCAACTTTTGGAGGTGACTTGGGTCCAACATCAAGGGGAAGGAGATCGTAGCTTTCAAGCTTACCTTAGCAGTGTTCGTGGAATGGAATGTTCCTTGGAGTTTTCCAACGATCTATCTCTAGCATGATTAAGAAAGGGGTTTCTATGGTTACATTCATTCTCTTCGTATCTTGTAATTTGGATGATTTCCCTCCATTCATGGAGGGCTAATTTCTTAGATGTTTAGGCATAGTTGAACTCTACAATTCTCATCTTTTGACATTGGTTGCGGATTTATGTGATTTACTTGTTTACCCAATTGCAATCCATGCTATTTTAATCTAATTGCATGTTTGTAATGCTTGACTGCTATTGTAGCAAAATCCCTAGTTATCATACTTGATGTGCCTTATGAGGAGTAGAAATATCCACCTAGTATAGACAAAGTCGCGATTAGAGAGATAGTGAATAAGCCTAAAATAAGGGTACTTTGGGGGTGTCATCTCCCTTAATCCTCCCGAGTGAATTACTAAGTATTTCTATGCTCTTTGTAATAATGTGGAATAGATGTTAGGATAAATTGCATTTTTATTTTGTATTTGGATTAGGGGTAGTCTCTCTTCACAAGGGAGATTACCTATTTAAGAAATTCTTGATAACTTACATCAAGGTTTCACTGAGTGTTAATGTGATTGTGTGGTGACTACATTAGCACTGCATAGATTCAATTACTCTTCACCCTTGAAAGAAGGGTACTAGTATGATTTAGGAAACATCTTGGTTCAAATAAAATTGCATACTTATACAACCTTTGTCCTACACTTTACGAAGCCCTAAAGGGATGCTATGCCCGGACATCATTTCATTCCATGATTTCTTTGCTCTTTTAATTCCGCACGTCTTGTTCTTACTGTTCTTTGTTCACACACATCACTCTTATGGTTAGGCCAATTTTCGGAACTAAGGTTACTTCTAGGAATCTCATTCTTCCATGTGGGTCAACATCCTGCTTTTTAACACTTTATTACATAATCAGCACGTACACTTTTGTCCTTATTAGTTTTACAATTGTATTAGGATTGGAAGATGAAGGATCTATCTCCAGTGATGATGAAGATAATGGGGAAAATGACATTTCTGTAGTGAATTTATAAAGGTAAAATAGCTTTATGATATATATATATAAAAAGTTTTGTTTGATTTGTTTAAATTTAAAGCACTTTGAGTGATTGGAAAGAAACTATAGTTTCAAATGCCTGTATCATGTATTATTAATTCCAGTCAATGAAAAATTGAGAGTAGATATGAAATTCCATTTCATATATTGCCATTTAATATGCTATATAATTCCTTTCTTTGTTCAAGTTTAGATTCTCTCTCAGAAACTGTTTCAATCTTTTTCAATTTTATCATTCAAACTTTTACGATGGTTATTTTTGTGAGCCCCACCATGGTCAAAGCATGGTCAACCATGTTTGTTTTCTTTCTCCCTACCTTGTTTTGTCTCCACTATAGATGAGTACCTTCTTCTGCCCCATAACCTAGATGAGCTTCACTCCTCCATAGCCATTTCCTCCCTCTTCTTTGGCCACACCAGCAGCCACTCCTTGGCATGGATATATCAGAGGCATAAGCTTCAAAGAGGTCAAGCTTTCTTCTCTTGCTACAACCTTATTAGAGGCTAGCAAGAAAGCTTAAGGGTGGAGTGGCTTAATCTCTACAGCTAACTGGTAAGCAAGCTCTCATCTTGTTTTGGGTTAAATCTTGGTCTCTCATGCCTTGTTGTGTTGCCTTATGGTGATCCTTGCCCTCGTTGTGGATCTAGTGTGGTTATAAAAGTGATAGACTTTGGAACTCCTTGCTTCTCCAAGTTTTTCCTTATTTTTTTATATGTAATGTTTGTATCATTGATAAGTGCTTGTGTGTTAAGAATGCGAAGTGTTCTTTCCTTACAATGAACATTACTTTTATCAGATTTAAGCGCTAATACATGTGTATTTGTGTTCTTTTGTGCATGTAGGGTTATGAAGCTATGTTTTGAGAAAATAAGCCAAAAGTAGATCGTGAATGCACTATTTGGTGGAATCTTGGAAGGAACAAACGCGAAGACATAAGTGGGGCTCTAAGATACGTGAATGTGTGCCAACCTCCATGTATTCAAGCCATTACAATGAGTGGGAGGAGCACGAAGTCAGTCACATTTCCATATCCCGACTTATGCATTAATAGCAAGATCTTCACCAACGAGGCTTTTGATTGAAGAAGAGTTACGATCTACGGTATAAACGTGTGCCCGTTTATGTTGCCTCGATGAAAAATGTGGAATTGGGAGTTGATAAGTGCTTGTGTAATAAGAATACGAAGTGTTCTTCCCTTATGATGAGCATTATTTTTCTAGGGTTTTAATGCTAATATGTGTGCATTTATGTTACTTTCATGCATATAGGGTTGTGAAGCTGAAGGTTAGAGAAAGAATCCAATGTAGATCGTGAATGAACCATTTGGAGGAAGTCTTGAGAAGGTTCAAACGCGAAGACATAAGTCGGGTTAAAGATGCGAGAATGTGTGCCAACCTCCTAGTATTCAAGTTGGCACAACGATTTGGATGGGCATAAGGGCAGTCATATTCAAGCATTTTAGCTTGTGGATGTATAGCAAGATCTCCACCAATGTGTCCGTTTATTGAAGAAGCAAAGTGATCTAAGGCGTAAACGTGTGCCCGTTTACGTTACCTCGATGAAAACATGGATTTGGGAGTGTTTCGGGCCGGTACTGTAACAAACAATGTAGCAAACACTGTAGCAAGTACTGTTTACAGCTGGCCGAAGAAGGAGTAAAATAGAGAATTCACACGGGCGTGTGGAAATTCCACACGCCCGTGGGAAAAATCCATATGGGTTCCCACATGGGCGTGTGGATTCCCTATTTCAGCCCTATTTAAGGCCGATTTCAATATTCTTTTCTCCATCTTTTCCCCAACTTGGGAGAGGGCTGCGGCTATGGTTTTGAGAGGTATTGGCTATGGATTTGGAGAGGTTCTACAGCCTGACATCGCGCTTTATTTGGAAGAAGGTTAGTGGGAGAGCTTTCGTCGCCACCGATCCGGCGAGTTGTATCCTAGGCCGGACAAAGGGACCCTTGGATGAGTAGAGGACTCTCAACAAGACCATTGTTGTGACTATCGAGGGGGTTTTCTATGGATTCTTTGCTTTTACATTTGATATCATTGATTGTAATTAGCTTCATGGATAGCTAAACCCCCTAGTGGGTACTTGGATATTTGTGAACCCTAGGATGTATTCATTTCATTGAACCTTTTTATTATGATTTAAATTAATTGATGTTTTATTTGAGTTCCAATATTGTATTCTTGATAGTTTGAATACTACCTTAGAGTGACACTAGGGTTGGGAGTTCTTGTTGGTAACTCTTGTGAGTGAGTGTCACACCACGAGAGTTAGACAAAGCTAGATTAGAGAGGGTTGAGAGGGTGAGTCGAGAGGTAGCGGAGCGTTCCCTTTTCCCTTCGGTGTGATTTATTCCACCTCCATTTCCTTGAGCTCTTTGCGGTCATAGTAGAGTGAATGGGCTAAGGGATGACCTTCCGCTGGGGCTTAGTTGCAGAGGCAACGGAGTGAAGCGTTGAAGTGATTTTAGCACCTAGGGCTTAATTGTGGCTAGAGACCTTCCACCTGGACCAAAGGGTTAGGTCTACATCTAGGAAGAGGATTTATCACTTGGAATCCCTAGAACTCATTGCGATTCTATACGAGTGTGAGGTTGAGAGGTTTTTCAATCTCTCCTTCGGGACATGTATAAAGTTAGGCATAGTTGACCTTAGATTTGGGACCATGTATTGAAGGATTTCCACGACTCATTAATGCATTAGTTAGAAAGCATAATAGAGGGTTTTTATACTTGAAACGATTGTCTTAGGTGGAACAATATCCTGGTACCTCACTTATATTGATTGTCTTACCTCCCCTTTACTTGCACTCTTTCTCTTGTTTCTTTTACTTTTGTTACATCACATTTTGTCAGAAAAATCACTATTCACTTTTCATTTAGTTAAGAAATAATTTAAGTGTTTTTATACCCTACTCTCTGTGGATACGATACCCACTCATGTGAGATTTATTACTTCGACAAACCCGTGCACTTGTGGGCATACGCAAGGGGCATTGTCAACAATAATGGAAGAAAGAAGCCAAAGTAGATCGTGGAGGCACTTTGTTGATGAAATCATGGAGTGAACAAACATGAAGACACAAGTTGTGCTCAAAGACAAGTGAGTGTGTGCCAACCTCTGTTGTGCTCAAGTGAACATGCAAATTGGAGGGGCACAAAGACAGTCACATTCATGTGTTCTGACTTGTGTAATGATAGCATGATTGTCGTCAAATATGGTTTTTATTTAAAAATACAATGCGATCAACTGCATGGACATGTGCCCATTCATGTTGCCTCAATGATAAGTATAGATTTGGGATTATTTTGGTGGAGTATGTAGCAGGTATTGTAGTAAATCATTATAGTAAATTACTGTATCAGTTACTGTTCACAGGCCGCATAAAATCAATTCCTGCAAATTCACACACGCCCGTGTGGATGCCCGATTTTCAACTTATTTTAAGCCGTGACTTCAGCCCGTTTAAAGGTCCTTCGCCCTATTTTTTTTTCTCATCTTTTCTCCATCTTTGGAGGAGCTCACGGCTAGGATTTGGAGAGGCTTTGGCAAGGTTTTTGGAGTGGTTCTATGGCCTTCAACACCACATTCCTTCGGAAGATAGTTATTAAGGAAGCTTTCATCAGCATCGATTCAATGAGGTGTGCCCTAGGCTTGATGAAGGAACCCTTGGAGAAGACGAGGCTGCTCCACAAGACCATCGATACGGACTACAAAGGGGTTTTACTTATGGATTGCATGCTTTTACTTTTGATTTCATTATTAATTGTATCTTGCTTCATGGAGAGCTAAACCCCTAGTGGGTACTTGGACTTGTAAACCCTATGATGATATTGTTTCTTTGACCTTGTTATTATGCTTCTTTAATTGATGTCTTTAATTGAGTTCTAATCTTGAATGCTTGTTGAATGGGTTTTCCCTTAGAGTGACACTAGGGTTTAGAGCCTACCTTGGTAATCCTTGTGAGTGAGTGACACACCATGAGGGTCAGACAAAGCAAGATTGGAGAGGGTCAAGAGGGTGAGTCGAGAGGTAGCACAACGTCCACTTTCCCCTCCGGTGTGATTTATCCTGCCTCCATGTTCCAAGAGTTCTTTGCAGTCATAATTGACTGAAGTGCTAAGAGACTAACTCCGCTGTGGCTTAGTTGCGCAATCAAAAGAGTGAAGCGTTGAAGTAATCCTTAGTATCTGGGGCTTAATTGTGACTAGGGGTCTTTCACTTCGACCAAAAGGTTAGACCTATGTTAGGAAATATGGCTTATCACTTGGAGTCCCTATAGCTTTAAAGCAACTTTGCACAGTGTGAGGTGTTGAGACTGAGTGATTTCTCTCCCGAGGCATAGTGTAGGGTTAGTCACTGTTGACCTTAGGTTTGGAACCGTGTATTTTAGGATTTTCACGACTCATTAAGCATCAATTAGAAGACATAATGGTTGGTTTTGCACTTGAAGCAATAGTCCTAGGGGGAGCAATGTCCGAGTGCCCCACTTTCTATCGATTGTCTTTCCTCTCATTTTTTATAGCGTCTCATTTTCTTGTTCTTTTTATTTCTTTTCATATTTATATTGTTCACACCAATAGTTAAATAGCAAATATTATTCTTTTTATCTCATTTTTTATAGCGTCTCCCAATATTGTTCTTTTTATCAATCCATTTTCACTTTAGTTAAATAGCAAATCCTTGTGTTTCTGATCACTATTCCCTGTGGATACGACTACCCACTCACTAGGGTATTATTACTTTGACAAACCCGTGCACTTGTGGTACACAAGAATTGGCGTTTGTCAAGGAGCTCATGTACATAGAGGCGTGTGCCAACTTCCAAGAGAATTCAAGCCAATTTGTGAGTTGGAAGGGCACAAAGGCAATCACACAACAATATCCCTACTTGTGTGAAAAATGCAAGAGCTTCCAAATGATGATTCGATGATGAAAAATCTTATAACCTACCATGTGGACGTGTGCACTTCATGTTTTGAAACGTTTAGTAAATCTTGCACTTTATGTTAGATCCTAGGTGGAGCATTGTCCGGGTACATCATCTATATTGATTGAGATCTCCCTTGTCTTCTACTTTCCCTTTGCTTGCTTATTCATATTCTTACAATCAAGTTCATTTCATCATAATCTTGATTCCGACTAGATAACTGAGAAGTGGTTACTACTAATACTTTCATTCCCTGTGGATTCGATTACCCAACTCACCGAATATTTTATTACTTCGACACCCGTGCACTTGTGGTGGACACACGCAAATTGGACGTGTCAATGGTCATGACTATCTTCATCTCCCCGTGTAAGTCTATGGAGAGTCTTGTTACTTAGGTCTAGAGTTTGCATGGGCATGTAGTTTGTTTGTGTATTTCTCTGGATTCTTGTTGAACTCAAGCCTGGAGAGTACGCGACCATATACATGAGAGTGTACTTAGTCTATGTATTTCTCTAAAAATCTCCTTGACGGTGCTTGATGGATACAAGAGCATGTACTCTGCCCTTGTGTTTCTCCAAATAGTGTTTTTGGCTCCATTTCGCTCCAGCCTTCATGCTTTTGCTCAAGTTGTGTTTATATTGGCCTAAAAAGATAAATGAAACAAACTCAATACTAAATCATTTATAAAATTACTTTTAAGGATACTTAAGTGAAAAAGATAGCATTAGAATTTGTATGATATAGCACTTATTAGTGTCACAAAGGTAAAACAAATGGTCGTAGTAAATTAGAGACACTTAAATGTTGGGAAACCACTTTGTTCTATTTCTATATTTTACTAAATGTGTATGGATGCCAGAATTTGATTTACTTAATGTTTTAAACTTGATATTCAGTTTTCTACACATATATGTATCTTGTACAAGTTTTTTTAAAATGATTATTTAAATTTCTCAACTCTGTTAATCCATATTTTGTTTTTAGTGGATCACTTATTGGGCTTTTGAAGTTAATGAAGTTGTTGATTATCTCTTTCAGATCAAGAGTAAGGTATTGCAAGGGTTAGCTTAGCCAGGTCATTAGAATCACCGAAGAAACAAGAAAAAATGAAGTAATTGATGAAATGATCAGTGAAAACTCAGGTGTTTGTGAAAATTCCAAAAAGACTTGGTTACTGGGTATGCACAGTCAATGCAAGAAGAAAGGAGAGACTTTTTTTCTAAATGCTTGACCCACCAATCAGCAAGCATTCTCCACTCATATTTAAATCCAAAAGTAATGCAGACAACCCGACACAACATAACACAGCTATTGGTTGTCAAAATAAACTAACATCCCATTGGTCATACTTTAGATTATCATACTTCAGCATGGGCTAGTTACACACAACTAGAGATTGAGTTAATATTAAACTCTTTTTTCTCTCAAAACCTCAACTAACATAACTAATTCAATATTGATATAACAAGAGCTTCACCCAAGCTTCTCAGCTGACATCCATACTCATCCATTCTTATTATGTACAGTAGCATACCTGTACTACATCTTTTCCCATTATCTTCACCACCAACGCTTGCAGCATTATGCTCTCTGGTTTTGCCCATGCTACAGTCCTGCTAACGTTGCTTCTCCATGCTTTCAAATAGCACACCACCTTCAATCACATCTTCAACACCTCCTCTTCATTGAAGTGTGATTACTCTAATCATACTTTTCATGGCCACATGCTTCTTTGGTGATAGAGGCTTAGTAAAAAGGTCTGCTAGTTAAACATTAGTAGAACAATGATGCAATGAAATCACCCCGTCAATAACTAGCCCCCGAATGAAATGAAAATGCACATCAATGTGCTTGGTCCTACCATGATGAGCAGAGTTCCTTACTACTGCAATTGCAGCCTGATTAGCACATCATAATTTTGTTGCCTTTTTGAACATAACCCAGCAATCTTGCAAGATTCTCCTAAGCCATAAAATTTGATATGTTGCTAAAGTGGCAACAATGTACTCATCCTCTGTTGTGGACAATGCAAGTATCTCCTGCTTCCTTGAACACCAAGAGATTGGACTTTAACAAAGAGAGAAAAGCATTCCTGTTGTGCTCTTCCGGACTGATTTACAACCTCCCCAATCACGGTCTGAATATGCTTCTAAGGTCCCCTCATCACCTCGTGAGAACCATAATCCATACTCAACTGATCCTACAAGGTGTCTTACTACTCGTTTGGCAGTCGAGAAGTGATCCTTGCTGGGACAGTTCATATACCTTGACAAGTAATTCACAGGATAACATATGTTAGGTCGAGTATGAGTGAGATAGATTAACTTCCCTACTAAAGAAGTGATCCTTGCTGGGACAGTTCTATCCATCCTTGCATCAGCAAATTCCTCTGCTTCATCATCTTGAGTCTATCATTCACCCCCATTGGAGTTAACATTGGTTTGCACTGCTTCATGTTGAGTTGGTACAGTAAATTCTCAACATAGTTATTCTGCATAACAAAGATGCCATCAGACCTTTGCTTTACCTTAAGCCTAAGGAAGTAGCTCATGATTCCCAGATCTGACATCTCTAAAAGTCTCCTTCATCTCGGCCTTAAATTGATCAGTAAGTGAAGTAGATGAACTGGTATAAATGATATCATCAACATATAAACTAAGCAAAAAACTTTCACCATTTTCTTGCACCTTCCTGTAAAGAGTGTGCTCACTTTCACTTCTCACATAGCCATGTTCTCTAAAATGTTGATCAATTCACCCATACCAAACACGAGGTGCTTGTTTTAACCCGTAGAGATCCATCTTCAGACGATAGACTAAGTGTTCACTACCCTAAACTTCATACTCCTATGGTTGAACCACATAGACTTCTTCATGTATCTCCCCATTGAGGAAGGTCATCTTGGCATCAAAATGATATACAAGCCACCCTGCATGAGCTGCTAGAGCCAGTACAAGTCTCACAGTTTCAAGACGAGCAACGGGCGAGAACACCTTCTTAGAATTAATGCCGAATTTTTGAGAGTATCCCTTGGCCACCAGTCTGGATTTCTGTCTCACAACTTGATCCTCAGCATTACATTTAGACTTACAGATCCACATAAGACCCAGAGCATGCTTCCTTGGAGGCAAATGCCATAATTCCCATATATTGTTGCTTTTAATAGATGCCATCTCTGCATCCATAGCTTTTTCCCATTCTGTAAGCTTCACTGCCTCTTTGAACTCCACTGGTTCAGCAACATGCAATACAAGAGTGCAGGTGTTATATATCTCTGCCAGTGATTGGGTTCTCCTTGCAGGTGACCCATCTGCGATTGCAATTAGAGGATTTGGCCTAATATGACTTGCTTCAAGTGTTGCAGTTATAACTCCTACCCCTCCTCCGTCTTCTCCTCTTCTAGTAGTATCCTTTTCAATTGTATTAGGGTCCCTCATGATGTTTTCAACTGAGACCTCTCTAGCATCTTGACTATTTGTCTTCCATTTCCATCAAGAGCCTTCATGAAACACCATGTTTCTACTCTCAATGACTTTACAAGTGGATGGATTGTATAGTTTGTATGCCTTGGACTCTGAGCAGTATCCAACAAGTATGCACTTCTCTAATTTATCATCAAGCTTTTGATGCATGTGTGAGGGAATGAGTAAACATAACACACCCAAACACACTAAGATATCTTACATTAGGTTTACTACCATGCCATACCTCGTAAAGAGTCTTGCCATGTAAAGCTTGTGTTGGTGATCTGTTAATTAAGTGTACTGTTGTTGAAGTAGCTTCACCCCAGAACTTTGTTGCCAATTCACCACTCTTGAGCAATCCCCTTGCCATCTCCACAACAGTTCGGTTCTTGCACTCCACCACACCATTTTGTTGTGGTGTGTATGGGGTTGAGAACTCTCTTTTGATTCCAAGCCTCTAGCAGATCCCTGGAATTCATGAGAAGAGAACTCTCCTCCATGATCACTCCTAATTGCCTTGAGTTTCCTTCCAGTCTACCATTCCACTAGAGCATGGAAATTCTGAAATTTTTTGAATGTCTCTAATATGTCTTTAAGAAAGAAAACCTAGCTCCACCTACTATAATCATCAATTAGCAAATAGAAATACCTGTTCCCGCCAAGGGATTATTCACTTATAGGACCACACAAATCCATATGTATGAGCTGGAGACATGAATTTGCTCTCCGAGATGTCCCACTTGGAAAACTACTCCTGGCCTGCATCAACATCACACAGTCTTCACATGTGTCATGTCTCAGCTCTAGAATTCCTCTCACCATCTGTTAATGAGATAAGGGCATCAAGATCCTGTAGTTTAGATGCCCAAAATGCAAGCGCCACAATTCTTTTGTTGTTTGGCTTCTCGTAGTCACATTCAAGCACTCACCACTTGCAATATCTAGAGGAAACATGTTTATGAGATAGGGGCATCAAGCTCATGTTGTTTGGCTTCTTGTGATTATTATAGCTTGGTTGCTTGCATGATTGTTACTGATGATACACTTATCATCCTTGAACATTACCGAGTACCCATTTGCAAGTAATTAGCCCACACTAAAAGGTTGTGTGCTAGACCCGGTACATATTGCACTCCATGTAGCTTCTTCTGGTCTCCAGCTTGTGTATGCACTGTCACAATCCCAATTCCATGCACTTACATCTCCTTGTTATCTCCAAGTCTAACATTGACTTCCATTGACTCATCAAGACTGTTGAACAGTGTCTTGTCTCCTGTCATATGATTGGAGCACCCTGAATCAATTAACCATCCTAAATTTGATTGAGATTCAATAGAGCTGCTTGCCATAAAGATATTCCTAGTGCCATCCTCTTCAGCTATAAGACCAGCACCTTTCTTTGGTTGCATCTCCCTTCCTCTACACTTAGCTTTTCACATGCTTGAACCTCTTACACTGAAAACATTAGATGTGGTTCTTGTTTTCAAAGCGTCTTCCATGACCACCCCTGCTTCTTCCTCTCCCACAGGTGAAGGATCTTCCACCACCTCTACCATCACTCCAAGAGCTCCCTGAGTGTTCTCCTTTGCTGTGACTAGTGCTGGTGTACTCACCATTCACATGAAGAGCCTTCTCACCAATCTTCATAGAGGTACGGTTCACTCTCACTTCGTGTGCTTATAGGGTTCCACTGAGATCATCAAGTGTGAGTTTTGATATCTCCTTGGATTTTTTAATGGCTACAGTAGCAAAATCGAACTTAGGGAGCCAAACTTCGAAGAACCTTGGATACAACGTCAGGTTCTGTGAGCTTGTGACAGAGCATCTGAATTTGATTGATGATGGTGACAACCTGAGAGATGTACTCATGGACTCCTTCATCGTCACCTATTTGTAGCGTCACAAAATTTTTCCTGAGAGCCTATATTCTCACAGATAAAACTTTGGACATACCTTGACACTGCTTCAGTAGAACCTCCTATACTTCATGTGCGGACTTTGCCTCAATGATGCGATTCAAGTTGGGACCTTCCACCGCCTGCTGAATCAAACACATAGCCTTTGCGTCATGCTTCTTGTTCGCCTTCTCCACTACTTCATCCATTTTTCTACAAGACCCCACAACTCCAAGGATCTGAGCACCGTCTTCATGCTGAGACTCTACCTAGCGTACTCTTGTCTCATGAACACCTGGACGAAAGGCTGAGAAAAGGTCACTGGATAGCTGTTGGTCACCATCTTCAACCTCCAAACTCTAATACTAGATTGTTGATGATAGAATCACTAGAGAAACAAGAAGAAATGAAGTGTTTGATTAAATGCCCAGTGAAAACTCAGGTGTTTGTGAAAATGCCAAAAAGACTTGGCTACTAGGTATGCACAGTTAATGCAAGAGGAATGGAGAGACTTTTTTTATAAATGCTTGACCCACCAATCAGCAAGAATTCTCCACTCGTATTTAAATCCAAAAGTAATAGAAACAACCAGACACAACATAACATAGCTATTGGTTGTCAAAATAAACTAACACCGCATTAATCATACTTTAGATTATCATACTCCAGCATTGGCTAGTTACACACAACTAGAGATTGAGTTAATAGTAAACCCTAACTAACATAACTAACTTAATATTGATATAACGAGAGCTTCACCCAAGCTTTGTAACCGATGCCTATACTCCTCCATTCTTATTCAGTATAGATGCATACCTGTACTGCTTTTTCTCCCATTATCTTCACCAGTAATGCTTGCAACATCATGCTCTCTTGCTTTGCCCATGTTGTAGTCTTTGCTAACCTTGTTTCTCCATGCTTTCAGACAGCTCACCCCCTTCAATCACATCTTGAACAAAATAGGGTTCATATAAACCCAACATTTATTAGGGCACACCTGGTCAACCAAAGTGTATATGAAAACCTATCCTCTCATTCAAGGGTACTAACCAAACATGATATCCCTTTGATAAGTTTTTTATGTATAAGTAATATGAAGTATACTTTTCTTACATTGAGCATTACTTTTACCAGATTTTATTACTCATTCATGTGTATTTGTGTTCTTTTATGCATTTAGGGTTGGGGAGATAAGTTTGGAAGAAAGAAAGCAAAAGTAGATCACAGACGTGATTGTTGATGAAGTTCTTTGATCGAACAAAGGTGAAGACACAAGTTGTGCTCAAAGACATGTGGGTGTGTGCCAACCTCCATTGTGCTCAAGTAAATACACAAATGGAGGGGCACAAAAGCAATAATACTCATATTTTTTGACTTGTACAACATTGTCAAGAGTTTCGTCAATGTGGTTTCATTAAAGATGCGACGTGATCTACCGCATGGATGTGTGCCCATTCATGAAGCCTCCATGAAAAGAGTAAATTTAAGAGCATTCTGGCGAAGTAATGCAATAGTTACTATAGTAAATTCACTGTAGAAGTTACTGTTCACAACGCAGGAAAAGATGTTCTAGATATCCACACGGCTGTGTGAAAATTTCACATGCCCGTGTGGATGCCCGATTCCAGCCCTATAAATATTGATTTGAGAGTTTTATTTGGGGATTTTCTTTCTACCTTTTATCCATCTTCTAGGGAGAGCACGGCTAGGGTTTGGAGAGGTTTTTGCATTGTTTTAGGAGCGGTTCTATGGTATTCAACATCGAGTTCCTTTGGAGAAAAACTATTGGGGGAGCTTTCATCGGCATTGATTCGGTGAGGTGTACCCTAGGTTTAACAAGGGAACCTTTGGAGAAGACGGGGCAGCTACGGAAGACCATCGATAAGGACTACAAGGGGGTTTTATCTATGGATTACTTGCATTTATTTTCGATTTCATTGATGATTTTGTATTGCTCCATGGACAGCTAAACCCCTAGTGGGTGCTTGTACTTGTAACCTTATGATGATTTTGTTTCATTGACTCTTATTATGTTTCCTTTAATTGATGTTTTAATAGAGTTTCAATCTCGTGGATTTGTTGGTTTGATTTTCCCTTAGAGTGACACTAGGGTTGAGAATCTACCTAGGTAATCCTTTAAAGGGGTGACAACTTCATTAGGGTTAGACTTAGCGAGATTGAAGAGGGTTGAGAGGGTGAGTCAAGAGGTAGCAGAACATCTTCTTTCCCTTTTGACGTGATTTATTCCACCTCCACGTTCCAAGAGTTCTTTGCGGTCATGATAGAGTGAAGTGCCAAGAGACAAACTCTACTGGGGCTTAGTTGCGCAAGCAACAAAGTGAAGTGTTAAAGTAATCCTTGGTGCTGGGGCTTTAATCGTGACTAGGGGTCTTTCCGAAAGACTAAAGGTTAGAACTATACTAGGAGAGAGGGTTTATCAATTGGAATCCCTAGAGCTTCAAGCAGTCCCACACAGTGTGAGGTGTTTGATAGTATTCCTTTCCGCCGGGGCATAGTGTAGAGGGCTAGTCATGGTTGACCTTCCGTTTGGCACCGTGTGTTTTTGGATTGACATGACTCATTAAACTTCAATTAGGAGGCATAATATTAGTCTTACACATGAAACAATAGTCCTAGGGAGAGCATTATCCGAGTACCCATTTTTATCATCGATTACCTCTCTTTCCTATTCGTGCTTGTTCCCTTTTCTCTTTACTTTTATTTGCATTGACACTTTGAATCAACATCACAACTTTGTTTTCACTATAGCTAAGTAGCAATACTTGTGTTTCCGAGCAACTATTCTCTTTGGATTCGACTACCCACTCACTGGGGTATTTTATTACTTCGATGACCAGTGCACTTGCGGTACACACACGCAAGGGGTGTGTCACCCTTTTATCAAAATCTTCCTTCCATAAAGAACGGAGAGAAATAAATTTCAACCATCTGGGCCACACCATTCAGAAAAATGATCAAAGAGCTACTGTTACTTGAAGACACACAGATGCGCCACAACCCAACTGACCTATCCCCAATATCACATTGTGCAAACAAACTATCCTCCCCGCTCATGAATGACCTATCATCTTCACACACATCCCTTAGTAATTTTATTAAAGCAACCACACATGTCTTAATAATTTTCCTAAAGCAACCAAACACAGACATATAAATCCTTGCCTTTGTGATAGGATATTTTACACACTCTCGTCTTGCTCTCTCTTATATATGGCTGTGATTTATCAACTTGTGGTGATTCATGGCAATAAGTTGGGTCATTTAAAACTTATTCTTCTTGCTTCTCTTTGTTGTTTTTATCTTTTTATGTTTCATTAATTTTTAATTATTAACATTGCTTACTATGTTATCTGATGTTTCTAGTGCATTCGGACTTACTACAAATGCACATTGCCTTTGCTACCTTAATGACATGAAGAAGTACAACACCATCAACCTTAAAGTTGGACAAACTCCAAATCCTAAGCCTAGTGCAGGGCTAACAGGAAACAACAGGACTTAATGACATAGTCATTCTCAATTACACTGCATACTAAACTAAACCAGCAAATGTGTAATAGAGGAATATAAATAGATTTGTACTATTAATACATTACTCAATATCATGTGGCATACATTCATTGATATCGATGTAATTTATTCATTGGGCCCTTATTCGGCCATTGCTGGGATTTCAGTTTGGCTCTCGAATTATTAAGGGGTTGTTTGGCATTGTGGCCAAATCCTTGTTTTTGTTACTAATTTCAAATTTTGGAAACAAAATAAGAAAAATTTGTTTGGCAAGCTATTTTTGTTTCCAAAAATTTTGAAAACAACATCAATGTTTTTTAAAAAAAAGTAGAAACACAATTTTTATGATTTCAACTATTTTGAAAATGTTTCCAAAACATTAACCTAACTCATTAAAAACATTAATAACCATCTTTTCCTTATAGGCATTAATAGTTTGGGCAAATGTGACAGCTGATCTTCCAAGAGGTGTACCCTCATTTTTTCTTATAATTTTTTCTTGGTTTTTTCCAATCTCAAAATTTATTTTCTCCGACCTTTTTATTGAAATTTATTTGTAATTTTAAAAAAAAATAGTTAGGAAATTTGATATAAAGATGGTAAAGATTTAAGATTTTTCTTGTGAAATCTCCTTCACTTTTTTCTTTGTAAATATTTTCTAATTATTCCAAAAGATCTATATATCATTTGTTTTTTTTTTGTCATTAATACAATTTTATAAAAATTTGGCATCTCATTATTTTTATATTTTTCATAAAAATATATAAAAATAATTTGTTTACTAAAACTAGTTAATTTTGTGTTCTAATATAAAAAAATTATAATAATTATAAAAATATAAATTAAGAAAATAATACAAATTTTACAATACTCCTTTTTTTGCTTTTTGTGTTTTTTGCTTTCAGAAATATACAACTTTTTCCAAATATGTTTTTGTTTTTCAAAAAATCGACAACAAAACAAAAACGAAACATAAAAGAAAAAAAAAACAATGCCAAACGACCCCTAAGCTATTGTGCTTTCAATGCATTGTCCTAGCAGGCTGATGAGTTGTTATTAAGCTTCGATTAGGCTGCCTTATTGGGCTTATGCATAGTTAATCTATCATTAGGAGGTGATTTTACTATTAATGGACTATATCTACCTCTTAGAGGGCTATCAAATTGAATCATACAAGGTTTTTTATTCAGAGACAATGTTGGACATTATTTTTCCCTAATGAGGCTTGCCTTATTTAGACTAGCTATTAAGTCACGAAGATAGTAGTAGAACATTTCTTTTTATATAAATAAAAAAGAATTTAGTTAACTGTTACGCAAATGTTGAGGCCAATAAACATGTGCAAGTAGAAATCCTGGGGTGAGGGATAAAGGAGGTTTTTTTCGTTTCAAAAGAATAGTATTGTAAAAATGGCATTTATAAGTCAGGCTCACTGTTACATGCAAAATATCTTTCTCATAAGTTATTAAATGTAATTTTCCTTAAACTTTGCCAATTTTATGCGGTGCTTATGTTAATGTTCCACGAGTATGTCTAAATTTAGTTAATAAAACTCAGGTCTAGTTTAACAGCACATTTAATAATTTCAAAAAACATAGTATATAAATTTTAAAAACCAAGAGATAAATAAAGTTTTTTGTATCATTGACATGACTAACCATGGTATCATATTGATACGCTGCTACTCTTCAATACTAAGGTCGTAAATGGGCCAAGCTTGATCTGATTGGACCAAGCTGGAGTTCAGCTCAAAATTGGAATTTGAGTAGCTCCAGCTTAACCTCAGCTCAACCCAAACTTAGCTCAAAAAAGTTTGATGGAGTTCAGCTTGATTTTAATTTCAAAATCTCAAACCAGGCTTGATTTTGCACGAAATTAATAATAAATCAATTTATTTCAACAATTTTAGTTTCACTTGATTTAGTTCGAAAGTAAAACCTCATTTATCTTGACTTTTGTTCTTAACAATAAACAATATAAAATATATAATATAATATCTAATAATATTATATACTATAATATATAAATATTATAATATATATACATATTTTGAGATATCAAGCTGTGCTTGATGAAGCCTGGTTGCCTAAAGGCTCAAGCTCGGCTCAAAATTAATTTCACGCTTGCAGCTTGAGCTCGGTTGGAAAGCTCAAAATTTCCAGCTAAGTCAAAGCTTGTATAGTGTCGAGCTTGAGCTGCTCACAAAAAACTTGATTGATTGGCATCCATGTACATTACTATACAACTCTATACTCATCTTTATCCTCATCTACCTCACATACATCATATACTATATATATCATATTACCCTATTCGATCATACTCTTTACATCCATCCTGTACTAGGGTTGTCAAACAAGCCTTAGTAGCGTTGCGACGGGTAAGGCCCACCTTGTGCTGCGTCCGTACTCTTAGATAGTGGTAGGCCTTGGGGCCGTGACTTGCAAGCCATCATGGCCCATGGCACACAACAGATCATGTTGGCCCAAGAAAACAAGCCAGCATGGTTTTAACCAACGTCTAACTAGTGGCTAAGGGGTTCTTTTAAGGTTTTTTTAAATGATTAAAATGACTTTTGTAACCCTTTCAACAACTATAAAATAACTAGTATTGAAGGTATTTTAATATTTTAGTGCAAAATGAATTTTGTTTACCTTTTCAATAAATATAAACAGTTAGTTTATAAGGGTATTTTGGGAATAAAAAATACAAAAAAACCCCCTATAAATACCTTTTTAACACCAATGATTCTCTACACATTAAGCTACTTTTTCTTAATTTAATTCTCAAAAAATCAACCTCTTAGATCTCAATAAAGCTCTTCAAGTTCAAAATTCAAAGCTAGCAATATTTCGGCTCCAAGTTCTTCATCAATCCTCATCAACATTTGAAGAGAACCAGATACTCAAAATCTCAAATTTTTTTTTTCAAATATTATAAGCGCAGTTAAGGTAATCATGAACTTTAGATTTAATTTTGCATAATGGATGCTTCTTCTCACAATCCGAATTTTTCTCAATTTTATTTTTGATTAAAATACCCCCCATGAGTTTTACTGATTCTAATGCTGAGCCCACTGTTGGGTCCTCTAATATTGACCCATTTAGTAGCAAGGCTCATCCATCATCAACAAAACGAACTTCAAGGGTTTGGTAACTTTTTTTATGTTGTTGAATTTCTAAATAAAGGTTCTCATGATGTTTGTAGAAAATGTTAAAAAAAAGATTTCTCTTTCCAAACTACAATCCAAACTACAAGTGGAACTTGACATTGAAAACGGCAAACCGACAAACAGTTGGCAACCCCATATGCTTCCTCTTAGACATAAATTAGTTCTACAGATTTGAGTATTGAGAAATTTTATTTTGAATAATAAAAATGCAAGAAAATAATTGCAAATTTTATTATTCGAAATGAACAACCTCTTTACCTTACCGAAAATCTCTTGTTCATAGGGATGTTTCCTTGTGGTTTTAACATGAACCTTAAATAGGTTTCAAGGAATACTACGAGAAAATATTTTCTTCTATGATGAGTATAAACAAAGACAAATTTCCTAAATATCCAAAGTTTTTTTGAAAATTGTATCACTTATGATATTTGGAATTCTCAATTTATAACTATTATCTTTGTGTTACCGCTCATTATATTAATAATACTTGGACTTTGTAAAAATGTATTTTGAGTTTTATTCAATTGGAATGCCGACGTGCCACAAATATTACTACCGGCTATATCGCTAGTACTATTAATGAATAAAATATTGAAAATTTATATTTTCAATTGCCACATGGCCCACAGAATTACATTTGGATGATGAGGAGGTATCTTCAATACTCGTAAAGAAATTAGAAGAACATCTATTACCATAAGTTTTATTAAACTAAATATACATTTCACAAAGAAAAAACGATAATTCTCTTTATAACAAGAATTATCAACTCCCAAATTTTTATCATAAGTATCAAACAATTAAAAAGTACAATCAATTTTGAAACATGGGTCAAGAATCATCGCTAATACAGGAAGAGGATCAATTTTTGCAAAATATTTTTTAAATTTCACCTCCATGGGAAGTGGGAACAACAAAGGGAGCAAAAGTAGGATCATGTCTATATTTTGCAAAAACAATTATTAATAAAGTATGATTTATTAATAGTAATACAAGTAGTAGGATAATAAACACCTAAAAAAATGTTTGTTGCACTATAAAAACTACCAAAAAATCCTTATCATATTACAAACTACCCAATCATAAAGAGCAATTTAGCACTCACCCAAAAAATATTCATTGCAAAACATAGTAATATTTTCTTCATAATTATAGGCACAATCCAACATTAGATAAGTTGAATTCCACCAATGATCAACATCAATAATTTTTTTAAAATGTTTTTCACATTTGAGTACAAAATCTTCTAAATAGATTTCTTCGGTGTGAAGCATTTCTAACATTTTGAGCATAGGGTTCAACTACGTTTAAACCATCTTTACCACTCAAATTTAAAACATAGCATGCATAGCCAACATGAAATAAGTCAAGAAAATAGCCAATAAATTCATTTTGAAAATATCAACGCCACTATTATTTGCTGAAACATTATCCAAAGTAGATGAAAATATAAATGTTTCAATATTGTAATCATTAATAGCACAAGTAATATAACCGGAAATAATACTTATAATATTGTAATCATTAATAGTCCAAGTATTATCAATGCAATAAAGGGTAACATAAAGATAATGTAAGATATTCTAGAAATTAATTTTAAGATTTTGAGAGCAATTTTAAAAAACCTTTCAATATTCCAAATTAATCTATGTTTAACTCGTCATAAATAAAAAGCAATATTTTCTTATAGTATTCCTCAAACCCAATTGAAAATTCTGGTTAAAACCACAAAGAAGCATCCTCATAAATTTGGGACTTTTTGGCAAGGCAAAAAGTTTGTTCATCCTAAATAATAAATTTTGTAATTTCTTTTCTTGTATTTTCATTATTGAAAACAAAATTTCCAATACTCAAATCAATAAAACTAATTTGTGTCTGGAAAAACTCTTGCTAGGTTGTCAAATGTTTGTTACATGTCGTTTTAAATGTCGGATTCCCCTAAAGTCTCCCAAGAAAAACCTTTGTTTACATTTTTTTACAAATCGCATGAGGACCTTTATTTGGAAATTCAACAAAATAAAAAAATTATCAATCCCTTGCCGTTAGGATGCAAGTGGGGTGTGGATTCCCAATTTCCTGACGGGATTCCCCTAAATAGTCCTCCGCGGGGCTGGGAATCATAGAAAACCCTTCCCTGTCTAGCTGGATAAGGCAGGACCGAGGAATGCTCTCCCCACCATGATCTCCCATAGGGAACCCCATGAACAAAAATAAATCATATATCTTGATTTTATTTATTAATTTAGTTTCAAATTTTATATTATTTGTATTAAATAACTTGTTGCATACTACATTATATTATGGTTTATTATGAGAAATACTTTGTGAATTTTTTATTTTATATATGATTTGTATGTTGTAGGAAAAAAATCATTGGGACAAGATTCCCCACCCCCATAGGTATCCCCGCGAGGGAGTGAGCAGAGAAAATTTCTCCCCAACAGGGAATTTTGGGATGAGGGCAGCGATCCCATTCCCCACCCCGGCCCGTCACACTTGCATACCTAGTTGAAGTTCGTTTTCTTGATAATGATTGAACCTTGCTACTAGATGGTACAATATTAAGGGACCTAGCAGCAACTTCGCAACATAATCTAGAAAACTCATGGGGTTCTTTTCATCAAAACAAAATAAAATAAAATAAAAAAGAAAAATTCAAATTGGGAGAACTAACCATTATGCAAAACTAAAAGTAAAGTTTAGGGTTACCTCAACTGTATTTATAAATTTGAAGAAAAAATTTAAGATTTTGAGTACCTAGTTCTCTTCAAATGCAAGGATTAATGAAGAACTTAGAGCCAAAATATTGCTAGCTTTAAATCTTGAACTTGAAGAACTTGATTGAAAACCAAGAGATTGATTTTTGAGAATTAAATTAAGAAAATGTAGCTTAGTGCTTTGAGAATCGCTGATGTTTTAAGAGGTATTTATAAATTTATAAGTTTTTTTTCCTTTTTTCCCCAAATACCCTTATAAACTAGTTGTTTATAGTTGTTGAAAAGGGTAAAAAATAAGTCATTTTACACTAAAAAGATGAAAATGCCCTCAAACACAGCTTTTTATAGTTCTTGAAAGAGTTACAAAAGGCATTTTAATCAGTTTTAAAAAAATTAAATAAATAAAAAAACCTTGGCCTGCTAGTTAGTGGTTATGAGCACAGCTAAAATCGCGTTGGCATGCCGCTTGCGTTGTTGCGTAGACATGAACTGTGCGTGCCGCAAGCCACACCCCCATGTCCCAGCATCTCCATGCTGCACCCGGGTCAAGCATAGTAGTATAGCTCCATGCCCAAGCTAGGCACGGCCCACATCATGCTGGCATCAAGTCGGCATATCCTGTTTGACATCTCCAGCTCTCCATTATTCTGTATCCTATTATGTACTTGTCACTTTTGCTTTTAAATTTATTTTGATCCCAAAAAAAAGTTTTTGACACAAGAATTAAAAAAATTTTTCATTACCGGAAACCAAAACTAATAATTCTTTTCCTGGTTTAGAAGCTATTTATATACCCTTAGGTTCAAGAATCTTATTCGCACCTACATCTAACCTAAAGACTAGCCTGCCTCTATCTATGATATCACATTCTACTCTTCGCCATCTTATCTTAGTAACCAAATCTTACCTTTTATCCTGCCTTATAGGTCTATTCTAATATAATTCCCCACACAACCATGAAGAGTACCAATACATGTTCTATAATATTCGCACTCATTGCATACACATGAACACCTGCATAAAACAACATGCAAAGACACATGAATGTGGGTATGTCTATAGGATTAGATAAAAGAAAGCGATACTCATACAAGGATAGATGGAAGCACATATGGATATATAGATGACTCTAGACGAGGCAGTGATATGTGCACATATGAATCTCTGTGAGAGAGACCATTGGGATACCTAGATTTATATATAACAATGAAAAAAGAACACTCTCATTAAATATAGGAGTATCCATGTCTGTGTGTGGTTATTTGGTATGTGAACCACCATGTTCATGTAATTCTTATCTAATTAAATACAATAGTACATGTGTGGCAATTGGTTATCTGGCATCTACATCTGAACCATTGAACTTAGACTTGATTGCCCCATCAATCTAATTAATAAGCTTTGCCTATTGGACCTTGTTTAAATGTCTTACAAATAGATTAAGCATTGGAAATTATGTAGCTAAAAGTAGATCAAGCATAAAAAATACAGAGGACTAAATGCGTTGACCTTAGATTTGGAGGATGTGGTTTAGACCAAATAATACCTACGTAACTAATACTAAAGAAAACAACAAAACATAAGATTGCTGATAAAAAAATCAAAATTGCGCACAAAAAAGAAAAACCAAACTTACAGTCCTTTCATTGTGCAGCAGATCACAGTGATGGGTTAAACACTTATGCAAATGCCCAACAATTGTATGCACCATCCTCTTCACCATAAACTTTTTAGATGCTTGCCCCAATCACTATCAACCTCTTTTATGTGTAGTTGCATAAAATAGTTCCTAGTACCGTCAAAAGTATAGTTTGCATGAAAAAATTGCTTCCACAAATTATCATAAAAGAAAATGAATTACGTCATGATCTATCAGGCTAAAAGAACTACCAAATATCTGGTCTTCAAAATATTCAGGGAAACATTAACGCTTACGATCAACAGGACATCTAACTTAAATCATCATATAAAATTTTCCAAGTCAATAAGAAGAGTGTACTGCTTCTGAAGGTCTCTTACTATGGGTGCATAAGCTATAAAAATTTGCCTAATATCTTTATAGATTTAGTTAACAAAAGTCAATTCCATCATAATGTTGATTGCATTCAATTGTTTCATGATAGAAAACCACAACATAATCAAAATCTAAATACAAATAGAGAGATAAACCTCCCAGCACTCAGAAATTAAAGATGAGCAAAAGCACCCCCACCATTCATACACAGATTAATAAATCACCAAAACAAAGAAAGTATTGTATATGTAGCATACTGAAAAGTGAAAACTTCAAAACATGTCAAAATTTGTCATAATTTTTTATGACATAGTTTAGTTTACTTTCCTTGATGAAATAGAATGAAATAGCCTATTTTTTAACAATGGATTCAAAAACCTCCATTGTGGTATACCTAAACAAAATTACCAAATTAGCATTTTTTCCAACTCAAAGCAATTACAACTATTGTTTGAGTGACAATTTGGAAAAAGAGACATTGCCAAAACTGGTGCTTTACAACTCAAAGCACTCAATACCAATGTTTGTCTCACCATTCGCTAAATAAGATATTACCAAACCTAATATCATTATAAACTACAATCAATACTAACATATTTGTGTTATCATTCACTAAATGAGATTTACTAATTTTTTTTTGGGGGGCAATACAAACCAATCAAGAATAATGTTAGTATTCAGTGTGAGATAGTAAGGATCCATAGCATGAAGGTGCTTCCTAAAACCCTTCTTATGCACATAAAATACACTTGAGTAGCTCAAGAAATCATCATCAAAATTTTCTTTTTGGATTGTTTTGGGGCAAACCCAAAGTCTAGTAATTAAATTGGGAGAGATGCCATTAAGCGCATGCCTCTAGATAGAACTTGCACAACAAACAGGAAACCCTCAAATCAGGAGATATCAAAAACATATCTTGATAAGAAACCCTAGAAATTAAATCGAAGGGATGCCTCGCCATACAGAAATCAAAATCTATCTTGATCAACACCACTTCAAAATGAAAATCAAAACAATCCGCAACACACAAAAAAAATAAAATAAAAATAAAAATAAAAACATAAAAAATAAAAAATAACAACAGAGGCGCAAGGAAAAACTCAGAGAAAAAAACATATTAATGGAACATTGTTCAAAGACTACAATAACTCTTGATGTGTTTTCCCCTTCGGTCTGTAGCTCATTGATGGGGTCTTGAGCTTTGAGTAGAGTGTCGATCCCTTGAGCACTTTGACTACTGATACTAATTATTTATCTATTATTTAGGCTACAAAACAATGTTGATTGCAAGAGATGAATTATGAGGAAGTTAAATTAGACAACACTAAAATAAATGTGAGTCAACAAGGAAATAATCAATCATAAGAGTGAGGTACTCGAATAACAAATCACCCTAGGATTTCTAAAGCAACAAGATTCTAACTGTTGGTTTGATTGTAGAGTTCATCAGACCATGGAGTTTCTTTAAAATTGCCAATACCTTTCTCAAGGCAACTAATAACTAAATTTAGGTTGATTCATTGAAATTTCTTTCTAATCTAATCTTCCTAAGATCAAGTTACTTGGCTTAAGATCCCTCTACTAAATTTCACCCTAATCTGAAGGATTTTTGTCAACCTATCTCAAGGCTCACATGTAACTATTTTCAATTCTGGTAGATCTACACATATAAGAGAATATCTTAATCTCAAACATATGAAATCACCTAATGAATTTGGCTAGCAACATTCAATTCAAGACTAATAACCAAGCACAATTGAATCACAATGAAACTTTATATAGAACAAAAAAAAGGTCAAATTACAAAATACATTCTAGTGTTCATCGGTCCCCGAGAACCAAATGATGTTTAAGTTCCTCATTATTAATGATTCTACATCAAATCCAAAAATAAAACAATATATTAAAGAAAAATAACAAACTCCCTCAATCTTCACAATTTTTTTTATTGATGAAATCTTCTCCAAGGAGAAGGTATCCTCAACCTTTAATCTATGTTGAATCTCCCTAATATTTTCACCTAGGACCTCTCCTCAGATGGTGTCATAAATATCCAAGAATCATATTCCCACCAATGATCAAGAGAGAAAACACAAAGAAAAAGCAATCTCAAATACAAGATTTACATGGTTTAGCAAGATTGCCTATGTCCAAGGCCACACTAAGGTTTTCTTTCAATATCAGAATCCAATTATATCTTACAAGGAACTGCCTATATATAGAAGAAATTTGAGATGTATCTGGAAGAGGGTAAAGCATATCTAGATCCTAACCTTATCTAGATCCTAACCTTATCTAGATCCTAAACTTATCCAGATCCTAAACTTACGTGGATACAAATCTTATCCAGATACATAAGATTATCAAACTATAATCCTAAACATATACAAATTACCCTTTATCCTACCATGGTGGCATTTCCCCACAACCCCAACCTATCATACCGATGCTCCCCCAAACCCTCAAGCCAACTCAACGCAGAGTTGGATCTGGGCCTCATGGGGTGTCACTTAATTAGGGCTCCATATACCCAATAATCTCTAACTTTGAGTCTAATTTTCTAATATAAGTCACTCTCTTATAACCCTCATCTCTGTAGCTCAGATGATGCTCTTAGTGTGGTGGCTTCTCTTTCATCAAGTAACTTGGAGGCTAACTGAGCCCATGCATAGCTTCAGTTTCTGGATGGTTACACTCTATGTGAACATGTCAGCTTGATTCTCTGTACCTAGTGTCTTCTTCAATGCTATTGTCCCTGATAAGTGTTTGTGTACAAAGAATATGAAGTATTCTTTTCTTACGATGAGCATTATTTTTATCAGATTTTGTTGCTAATGCATGTGTTTTTGTGTTATTTTGCGCATATAGGGTTGTGGAGCCATATAGAGAAGAAAGAAGCCAAAGTAGATTGTGAATGTATTATGTTGATGGAATCTTGAAGTGAACATACGAGAAGACACAAGTTGTGATCAAAGATACATGAATTTATGCAAATTTCCATGCACTCAAGCAATTATATGGTTTGGAGGGGCACAAAGAGTCACATTTGCGCATTCCGACTTGTGCAATGTTAGCAAGATCTTCACCAATATGGGGTTTTATTGAAGAAGCGATGTGATCTATGGTATAAACGTGTGCCCGTTTATATTGCTTTGATGAAAAGTGTGGATTCAGGAGTATTTTAGCAGAGTATTGTAGTAGATTACTATAGCAAATCACTATAGCAATTTACTGTAACAGTTACTGTTTACAGCCCGTAGAAAATCAGATTTTCAGAAATCCACATGGGAGTGTGGAAATTCCACACGCCTGTGTGGATGCCGCATTCCAGCCCTTTATAAAGCCACGACTTATACCGATTTGGGGATCCATCTTTCATCCTTCTCTCCATCTTTTCTCCAACTTTTAGGAGGCCTGTGGCTAGGATTTAGAGGGGCTTTGGCAAGGGTTTTGGAGTGGTTCTACGGCTTCGACACCGCGTTTCCCCTGGAAGATAGTTATTGGGGAAACTTTTGTCGGCACCAATCTGCTGAGGTGTGCCCTAGGCTTGACAAGAGGACCTTTAGAGAGGACGATGCTACTCCACAAGACCATCGACACGAATACCGAGGGCTTTTTCTTATAGATTACATGTTTTTACTTTCGATTTCAATATTGATTGTATCTTGCTCCATGGAGAGCTAAACACCCTAGTGGGTACTTGGACTTGTAAACCCTAGGATGTTATTGTTTCATTGACGTTTTATTATGTTTTCCATAATTGATGTCTTTAATTGAGATCCAATCTTGAATGCTTGTTGAATGATTTCTCCCTTAGAGTGACACTAGGGTTGAGAGTCCATCTTGGTAGCCTTTGTGGATGAGTGGCACACCATGAGGGTTAGACAATGCTAGATTAGAGAGGGTTGAAAGGGTGAGTCGAGAGGTACCAGAGCATCCTCTTTCCCCTCCGGTTTGATTTATCCTACCTCCATGTTCCTAGAGTTCTTTATGGTCACAATAGAGTGAAGTGCTAAGAGAGGAACTCCGCTGGGGCTTAGTTGCATGAGTAATTGAGTGAAGTGTTGAACTAATCCTTAGTATCTAGGGCTTAATTGTGACTAGGGGTCTTTCTCCTAGACCAAAGGATTAGATCTACATATAGGAATAGGGTTTATCACTGTGAATCCATAGAGCTTCTTACAACTGTACACAGTGTGAGGTGTTGAGACTGAGCGATTTCTCTGCTGCACATAGTATAGAGATAGTCACGGTTGACCTTTGGTTTGGGACCATGTATTTTAGGATTTCTATGACTCATTAAGCATCAACTAGGAGACATAATAGTTGGTCTTGCACTTGAATCAATAACCCTAGGTGGAGCAATGTCTGAGTGCCCCACTTTCTATCGATTGTCTTTCCTCTTGTTTTATCGTGCCTCTCTTTCTTATTGTCTTTAGTCTTATTCACATTGATTTTATCCACACTATTATTGTTTCATCTTCACTTAGTTAAGTAGCAATCGTTGTGTTTCTATTCACTATTTCCCTATGGATACGATAACCCACTCACCTGGGATTTATTACTTTGACAAATCCGCGTACTTGCGGGTCACACGCAAGGGGCATTGTCAGTCCCAGTCTCAATCAACCCACGAATGTGATGATATCTCAACTTGATGTGCTTGGTCCTAGAATGAAATACTTAATTCTTTGTAAGATGAATATCACTCTGACTGTCATTGAAAATTACACTGTTATTCTGCTCTTTGCACAACCCCTTCAGAAAATTCTTCAACGAGATCATCTCTTTTGCTGCTTCTAAGATTGCCATGTATTTTGCTTTAATGGTTGAAAGAGAAACACTTTTCTAAAGTGGTGACATCCAACTGACTAATGTACCTCCTAGAATGAACACATAACATATAATACTATTTCTTCTATTTAGATCTCCATCTAGATCTGCATCACAAAATCCCTACAAAACAGGCCACTCTTTCTAAGACAAAGCCCAATACTTGATGTGCCATTCAGATATCTTAAGATCCATTTCATAGTTTCCTAATGCTCTCTTCCTGGATTCTCCATATATCTACTCACAACTTCTAGTACATAAGTTATATCTGGTCTTGTACACATCATAGCATACATCATGCTTCCAACTACAGACGTATATGGCACCTTAGACACGTGACTCATGTCTTCATCTTCTTGTTTGTGAATACTCCTTAGATAGCTCGAACTGACTTCACAAAGGGATGTCTCTTGGCTTTGCATTATGGTGACTGAGCCTACTCAGTATCTTCTCAATGTACTTCTCTTGGGATAATTCTAGAGTTCCCTTAGTTCTGTCCCAACTAATCCTCATCCCAAGTATTTGTTTTACTACACCCAAGCCATTCATCTCAAGCTGGTTTGACATTTGTTTCTTCAACTTATTGATCTCCTTCATGCTAGAGTCTACAACAAGCATACCATCCACATACAATAATAAGATGATATAATAGCCATTGAACCTCTTAAAGAAGTAACAATGGCCAATCTCACATCTGGTGAAACCATTATCACAAATAAAGGCATCAAACTTCTTATACCACAGTCTCGAAGCCTACTTTAATCTATAGAGACTTTTTCTGCAATCTGTATACAAGTTCTTCTCTATCAGGAGCCTTGAAGTCTTCTATTTGTTGCATATAGATGCCTTCATCTAAATCTTTATGCAAAAAGACAGTCTTCACATCTAGCTGCTCTAGATGCAAGTCCTCTGTATCAACTATACTAAGTACTAGTTTGATAGTAGTCATCTTCACAATGAGAGATAACACCTCAGTGATAGTTAATACCTCTCAACTACTGAAAGCCTTTCACCACTAATCTGGCTTTATACCTTTTCTTGGCATCATGCTCTTTCTTGACATGGTACATCCACTTGTTCTTTAAGGTTTTCTTTCCATCAGGCAGCTTAGTCAACACCCAAGTCTGATTCTTCTCTAGGGAGTTCATTTTCTCTTTCATGGCTAACTCCCACTTGACAGAATCTTTCACTTGCATAGTTTCTGCATAGTATTCTAGCTTACCACCATCTGTCAACAATAACTAGTATAGTGAAGGAGAGTAACATTGTGTAGGTCTAGTTACTCTTATTGTTTTTCTAATATGTGTTGGATTTACTAGTTTAGGGTCTTCATCTGGATTCTTTGGATTATCTGGATTCTTTAGATTCCCTTGAACTCTACTAGTGATGTCCTCTTTACTGATATCTTCTAACATAGCCTCTTCATACCTTTGACTGTTTCTTCTTGCACTATCAGATTCTACTACAAGCCTGTCTTTATACAACATTGTTTTATGCCTTATGATCTTTTATTCTGGTCATCCCAATGGTGATAGCTAAAATAATCATCACCATAACCACTTAAATAGCAATTTTTAGCTTTTGCATCTAATTTGTCTCTAGCATTAGGATCTACATGTACATATGAAACATAACCAAATACTTTCAAATATGAAAGATTTACAGCTTTTCCTGTTCACTCCACTTCATGGAACTTGAAGCCTAGTGTAACTGAAGGTCCTCTGTTGATCAGTATGCTGTTGTGTTAGTTGCATCTGTCCAAAAGGTTTTTGGTAGCTTTGCGTATAATCTCATGCTTCTTGCCCTCTCATTCAAAGTCCTATTTATCTTCTTAGCAATGCCATTCTACTCAGGTTTTCCAGGGACTGTTCTGATAATTCTGATCCCTTTCTCTATACAGAACTTTTTAAACTCTTGGCTTTTATACTCTCCACCATTTTCTGTTCTCAGACTCTTAACACACAAGCCAGTTGATTTTCCACCTCTGCTTTCCACTTCTTAAAAGTAGGAAATACATTATATTTATTCTTAAGAAAATAAACCCATACCTTTCTAGTCGAATTATTAATGAAGGTGATATAGTAGCGTGAACCTCTAAGAGATCTTACTAAAACTGGCCCCCATCTGGAGTTGGCCCCCATACAACCACTGCGCACCAACTATAGCTTTTCTACCTTTGATACTCTTACAAACTTTAAGAAATTGACTCTTTTATGCTTCCCATAAATGTAGTCTTCACACAAACCTACATCAACTGACTTCAAATCCAGCAACTTTCCTTTTGTTGCTAACAATTTCATCCCTTTCTTGCTCATGTCCCCAAGTCTTCTATGGCATAACTTTGAATCAACTGAAGAATCTACAACTGATATTGTATATCTGCTCTCTGAAGTAATGTATAATGTTCCTACCCTCCTGCCTCGTGCCACAGTCATTCCACCCATGGTTACTTTCCATGATCCTCCTCCAAACACGGTAGTGTATTCTGCACTATCAATCAAACTCATAGAAATCAAGTTCTTTTTCAAGCCTGGGACATGCCTGACTTCTTGCAATTTTCACTATGTTCCATTGGAAGTCCTTATGTGAACTTCACCCTTCCTCGCCATCTCCAATGGTTTATTATCAACAAGATAAACCTTCCCGTATTTCTTGCAACATAATTATACAACAATTCTCTATAGCGTGTTGAGTGAAATGAAGCACCTGAGTCTAGAATCTATGATTAAATAGGACTATTAACACAACAAACAAGAGCATTATCAACATCTTTGTTATTTGAATTTTTTGAACTGTCATATTTTGATTAATTCTTCTTATTCTTCTTTGGTTCCTTGTATTGACTACTGAAGTGGTCATTCTTATCGCAATTCCAGTAGACAATATCTTTGTAATCCTTTTTCTAACACTTTTGTTGACTTCTTCCTCTGCTTTGTATGCTCAAAGCTAATCATGATGACTCTCCTAATTCTTTTCTACGACTATCCTCTCTCAGAATCAAATCTCAGATATCATCCATCTTCAATTTCACACTTCCTACGAACTGCTCATTACAGTTACTATCACATACCAACTCTCTGGTAAGGATGATAGCAAAATCATCGCCTTTACCTCATCTTCTGCAATTTTCAGATTAAATAGACGACGCATCAAATACAAGGTGGATGGTTTCTCATACACATTTTATAGCACCTTCATCAAATCCGCGGTTCGTTTCTCTTTCATGATATTGAAGGCCACGTTCCTCGCTAGTATCAGATGAACCACTCCTAGCGCTTGGCAATCAAGCAGATCCCAATCCGCATACTCTATATTCTCTGGCTTCTTCCCTGATAGTAGTTGTTTCAACTTCTTCTAGTAGATATAGTCCTCTATCTATATCGTCTAGAATCTAAAGTCCTTACAATCAAA
The DNA here is from genome assembly GCF_009730915.1 of Dioscorea cayenensis subsp. rotundata. Classification (NCBI taxonomy): domain Eukaryota; kingdom Viridiplantae; phylum Streptophyta; class Magnoliopsida; order Dioscoreales; family Dioscoreaceae; genus Dioscorea; species Dioscorea cayenensis. Next base: position 144,045 of record NW_024087666.1, read on the forward strand.
TTTCTTAATTTCAACCTTGCCTTCTTCTGACATTGCTCCCATTCTTCTTCTCAAACAACCTAGGTTCTTATACTAGTTATTGGGAATCAGATTCCCACCAATGATCGAGAGAGAAAATACAAATCAAAAGCAATCACAAAGACATGACATACATAGTTCGGCAAGATTGCCTATGTCCACGGCCGAAGTAGGGTTTTCTTTCAATATCAGAATCCATTTTCGAGAAACTGCCTATATATAGAAGAAATCTGAGGCATATCTTGAAGAGGGTAAAGCATATATGGAACCTAACCCTATCTAGATCCTAAATTTATCCAGATCTTAAACCTATGCGAATACAAATACTATTCAGATACAATTAAGAAGATTATCAAACTATAATCCTAACCAGATACAAATTACCCTATATCCTACCACGGAGGAGCTACCCCTACACCTTCAACCTATTATATCGATGCTCCCCCTCCCCGCTCCCCCTCCCTCCCTCCCTCCCCTCTCCCTAGCAAAAAAATAAGGCAAAACATGGACTTAAGACGGCCCTCTACATGGCCAAGAACTTGATTTAGAAGATATTTAGAGTGAAACTCTCGACAAATACACAAGCATATGACTCATCTTATATGGCCTGTTGAAGAACATGGCCTCCAACACAACCATATATTTGACTATGTATCTCTTGGATGGGCTGTAGGGTTTAACTCTATTATGTATAGTTGAAATCAGGACAAAAACTTGCATCATCGTGAACATTGTCCTGTACCTAGTTGTTAACTCTCTAAAGCTCTAACTCTACTTCAAAACAACTCTAAATTACTCCAAATCTATTCTTTTTACTCCAAACACATAAATTATAACTTGAGTACAAAATAAAAATAAATTAAGTATCAAAAACAACCAAATTCTTTGAAAGAACAAACAAAGTGTTGGATATGGGCCAACCCAAGCCCATCTCAAGCCCATCTCATACACCCAAAGCCCATCATGTTTGTTTCAAAAGAAACCATTTTTTCCCACATCGAATAATGAGAAAAATATACATCACCTCAAATACATTCTATGCTTTTTACTTTGTGTAAAGAATTTTAAGAAAGACTGATTGGCTAGTTGTGGTGGCTTTGGCCATTTGTTTTAATTTTTGGCTCCTTAAATCTTATAATTCACTATCTTGAGTAAATGATATCCTTAATTTATTTTCTACCTTTTATTTTGACACTAATCTTTAATAATCATGAAATTAACTCTGAATTTTTTATTTCCTTGGATTGTTGATGTTCAATATATACTTTCCTTATATTGTTGATAATTTCCCACTTAGATTATAGATCCTCTCAACGAATACCATTTTTTGCCCACAAGATCTCTCTTGCATTATAAAAGGACCGAGAAGGCCTAACCCCTAGACAGTGACTTCTTCTCTTCCTCTATTTCACATCTTGTTCACATCTTCTGATATCTTTGCTACCTAAGAGACCTAAACCTTGGTGATGCTTAAATGAAAGCTCCTCGTCAAACATGCAATGCGATGAGCAGATCTTCCTTGTGGGTTAGCGTATCTTAGCATTGGAGTGAGGCCGTCCTATTCTATATAAAGGGGGCCAATTTAGTGTTTGCACAACTAATCCCCAGCTAGATCATGAAATTTATGTATATCAAATTAATTTGATACTCAATAAAATATTTATAAATATAACAATAAAAATTAAGAGAAGAAAAATACCTGAAATCATTTACTTATTGGTGGAAAAATCAATTATTAAGAAAATGTACTATTGCAAGAGCGTAAGATCCGATTTGGGTAGCCTATGAAGCCCAAAAATTACCAATTATACCATAATCTTAATGTTATACAATTATACCATGCATGATGTAATTAATGACACCATAAATATACAAAAAGCATTGAAAACATAGTCAGTTTAGCACTTATCAAATATCCCCACACTTAAGTGTTTGCTTGTCCTCAAGCAAGTAAAACAAATAAAAATAGAATACGTGATAAGTGCTTGATCTCAGGAAACTAAGTATGGAGTTTCAATAGTATGGGGGAAACAATCAAACGCTAGGTAGCATGGTCATTCCTCTATGAAGAGCAGTCTACTTTACGGCAAAAAGTATTATCCCAAGGGTCAGTCTCCTGGTTCATTATCTTATAGTCTAGATCGTGTAAACAAAAAACATTTTGGGGTTTTTATTCAGTCTCACTCTTACACTTTTCATAACTTTTATACATGCATACTCCTTTTTTTTCTTTTCTTTTTTCCCCACGGTCAATAGATTTCACTCTTTCTAGGAGGCAACCCTCTCTCCCATTAGGGCATGCTCTTTGTATCTGACTTGTTAGGAGTGACTACACACTACCAAGAAGGTAGCTCTTTTTGATGTGCATATATTTCAACTTTAATACCCATATTATAACACATCACTCACTAGATAGACATAAGGTACAAAGTGTACTCAAGAGTGACACAAGACAAAGCAAAGGCTTGCAGATCAGTCAAACTCTCGAGAGGGAATGAAAAAATTGCTATTCTAAGATATCATGTCCCAAGACCAAGGAAACTCGAACAAGTACGTGCAATGCCTTTAAAGATCAATACTAGCATATGTATATAGTACAAGCACCATTTTAAAAAAATTACAAGATATTATAATATAGTATTATATAGTACAAAATTCATAATATAGTGCAAAGAAAAGCAAGCATACACTCCCTCCCAACACTTAAAGATGTACATTGTCCCCAATGTACGCACGCATGCACAAGTGTAGTGATATATAATAGTAAAAGAAAATAAAAGAGTGTATGGTCACTATCACTCCCCTGATTTCTTAGTTGGGTTGACCAGAGGAATGAAGTTACCCCTGTCCAAGCTGTAAATTGTGAGGGCTAAAATAACACCCGATCACCTCAAACCCTAATGAGACACAAGTGGAGTAATTAAACACAATAATAAAATAAAATAGTATATAATGCTGTAAAATAGAATCCACTATAAACCAAATAAGTACAAAAGCAGCAAGGCTAGGGTCCCTTGCTATAATAAAATGTACAATGTACTGGAAAATAATAAATACAAAAGTAGTAAATGAAAACAAAATCAGAAAGGTGGAAGTCTGGCTCTGTATATGGTCAATGAAGGACCGGTGGTGTCGGTGAAACGCGAGGAGACTCCAGTGCCACTAGAACTGTACCAGTTGGTGATGTAGGCACTAGAGTGGTCGAGGGGTCCTGATGCTATAGATGCACCAGGATTTGTCAAAGTAGACCATCGATCCTCACCTAACCCATTTGAGACGGGCTAGGCGCTCCTTAAGATCTAGTGTAATGGATGGAGTCAGTGTAGCAGTCAAAGGAGGAACAGCAGCAACAGCAAGAGCAGTAGTCGGGATCGAGGAAACTGCAATGGCAGTGATCTCTGAGAGAGATTGCTCATCGTCCAAAGACTCAGATTCAGTCCCATGGACTACCTGGTACTGCATCCCGTGGGGTGTGTCCTGCCGCTCAATCATGTATAGAGCCCATGCTTGTGTAGCGATCGATCTAAACAAGCCCCCGTGCAAGCTTGGTGATGTATAGACCAAGGAATATGGTTGCCAGGCGGGGGTCTTGAGATTGATGTCTAAATTGGAAAGTTAGCTCGTGACCAATGTGAATTGGCTCCCTAGTTACCATACTCTATAAAAATACAAATCTTAGAGGTTCACGATCCCCGTGCTGTCTCCTCACCTGGCCAATGTCCACGACTGTATAGTGTGTAGGTAGTGGATGCTGGGCATTCTAGGACAGATGCCTTCGAGGTCCCACACACATAAGTCTCGCTGCCCGAAGCGTCTGTGTCCATACCTAATCTGGGCTCAGGTGGACTGGTAGGTTAATATGGAGCTCTGAGTATGACATTGTGCGGGTGTACTCCACATCTACTAACACCATCCGAACGAAAAAGTCCATGTAGGACATCATATGCTCCTTCCAAAACATCTGGAAACTGATCGTCTCCTAATGGTGAAAATCGACTAGATGTGGTGCTAAATCAAGCGGGAACAAATCTAAAGCTCCTTGGAATCACTAAATCAATGTCAGGGAATGTTCTCCTGTGAAGTGGAAGAAAAGAAGTTAGGTTTCGAGTGAGAAAGACCAATAGTTGACCAGCGGCAATCCTATATTACCTCATAATGGGGTTAATAATTGCCAAACAATGATCATTGTTCATCTGTTCGGCCTCTTCAAGGTACCATGGCTATGACAAGCCCATTATGCTGCCGTTGTCAACTACAGTTATGGCTCTAAAGTTTCTAAATATTGGCGATGCCCATTCTAAAGCTCGTTGTGCTCACCATGGCTAGACAACAAGTGTGGTGAGGTTGTGCCAGGATTCTAAAAACCCCAGAGACATAGCACACGCTGTGGAATTGCTGTGATAGGTTACCATAGTCGTGATCACAGTCATTGTTGGCTTGTGACAGACTCACTCAAATATTCTAGGAAAGTGTAACTCTTTGCCCATGCATCAACATGGGTGTAACAGGTTAACCACACCTGTTGTGATACTCGCAGTGAAAAACTAAGGATTCTCCCTATGTAAAATGGCATGAAAAAAATTTCTAATAACAATACTAGGTTTCCTATTCGTGTTTCGCTTATAAAATGCAGTGGGGATGAGCCAACTTCACATCATTACATTAATAACCTAACGAATAAGAACTAGAACTAAGACTAAACAAACTAGTGCATAGAACACTACTTGGGTTGCCTCCCAAGAAGTGCTTGTTTCACGTAATGAGCCTGACATACCTTTTCTTACCTCAAGATGGTTCTAAAAGGCCAAATTCTTCTCCCTTGTTAGTCCAACTACTCTTCCCAAATTAATATTTTAAGCGATCACCATTTACCTTATATGTACCTCTTTCAGGGTGAGTTATCTCTACAACGCCATAGGGGAAAACTTGAGTTACTGCGAAGGGTCCCTACCATCTTGATTTCAACTTACTAGGAAACAACCATAATCTTGAGTTAAAAGGAGGACCTAGTACCCTTCTCGAAACTCCTTGCCATGCCTGAGGTATTGGTCATGGTATTTCTTTCTGAGCACTTTGAAAATCTCTGCATTCTCGTAGACGGTCATCCTCCACTGTTCAAGTTTCTATAGTTGTAGCTTTCTCTTCCTTACCACAAGATGAATACCAAGATTGAAGCTTTTTAATGCCCAATATGCTCTGTGTTCATGTTTTATAGGGAGATGACAGGCTTTACCATATACTAGCCTGTAAGGTGAGGTTCCTATGGGTGTTTTGAATGTGGTTCAGTATGCCCACAAGGCATCATCTAATTTGTCTGACCAATCCCACCTATGATATGCTTCAGTTTTTTCTAAAATTTGTTTCAACTACCAAGTTGACACCTCTACTTACCCACTTATTTATGGATGATAAGGTGTACCTGGTCTATGTGTATCCTAATCTTATCATTGCAAAAATGTGTACCCCTATCAATTAATATTGCCCTAGGTGTTCCAAATCTTGAGAACAATTTCTTTAAGAATTTAATTATGACTCTAGCATCATTCAAAGGGAGAGCTTATTCCTCTACCCATTTGGAAACATAATCAACTGCAACCAAAATAAACTTGTTACCAAATGATGTAGGAAACGACCACATAAATCAATACGCCACACATCAAAGATTTCGCATATAAGAATATAATTTTGAGGCATTTCATCTCTGTGAGGAAGATTACCTATGTGTTGGCATTTGTTATAATTCCGTAAATACTTGTTTGCATCTTGAAAGATTGTGGGCCAATAAAAACCCGATTCCAGGGCCTTGCCAGTTATTTGATTTGTGCTAAAATGCCCTCTGGATGGTCCTGAATGACAATGTCCAAGAATATCGCACCCTTCTGATCATGGTACACATATCATAATAATCTGGTCTGCACAAATTTTAAACAACAATGGGTCTTCCCACACGTAGTGTTTGTGGTCCGCGAAGAATTTCTTCTTTTGTTGGTATGTGAACCATTTAGGAAGGGTGCCTACAACCAAATAATATGCAAAGTCAGCAAACCAAGGTGGGTCTTCATCTCTTTCTGTATTAAATCTGTACAAGCGTTCTTTAGGGAGTGTGTCATCAATGTCTCCATCCCTAGTGATTTCTTCTCAAGGTCTTCTAGCCTAGAAAGATGGTTTGCAGCTAAGTTCTCCGCTCCTCACTTGTCTTTGATCTCCACATCGAATTCCTACAGGAGTAAAATCCACCTAATTAGGTGTGGTTTAGCATCAATCTTACTCATGAGATACCTAAGCGTGGAGTGATCTGCATAGACCATAACTTTTAAAAGTACTAGATACGGCCGGAACTTGTCGAAGGTGAAGACTACCGCTAGCAATTCCTTTTCAGTGGTCATGTAATTTTCTTGTGCATCATTCAAGGTCTTCCTCGCATAGTAGATGGGATGAAAATTCTTATCCTTCCATTGACCCAATATTTCCCCAACCGTGAAATCACTGGCATCACACATCAACTCGAATGGCAAATGCCAATCCGGGGCAATCGTGATCCGGGATTGTACCATTTTATCTTTTAATGTTTTGAATGCTAATGTGCAGTCCTAGTTGAAGTCAAATGGCGCATCCTTCTCTAATAATTTGGTTAATGGTCTAGTAATATGTGAGAAGTCGTAGATAAATCTTCTGTAAAAGCCTGCATGTCCCAGAAAACTACAAATTGCCTTGACTGACATAGGGGGTGGAAGCTTCTCAATTGTAACAATCTTAGCCTTGTCCACCTCGATCCCTTTTCTTGAAATTCTATGTCCCAACATGATGCCTTCTGGTTCCATGTAGTGGCATTTCTCCAAACTAAGCACAAGGTTAGTCTCCTGACATATTACTAAAACTCGTTCTAGAATCCTGAGACACATATTAAAAGAGTCACCAAATATGGAAAATCATCCATAAATACCTATATTGTGTTTTCTACAATATCCTCAAATATTTCCAGCATGAATCTCTGAAATGTCTTAGGGGAATTGCACAATCCGAAAGGCATTCGACGGTATGCAAAAGTTTAATAGGTGCATGTAAAAGTGGCCATCTCTTAATCTTCTAAAGTAATAGGTATTTGAAATTATCATGAAAATCCATCCAAAAATAATAGTGTGAATGCCCTTTTAACCTTCCAGCATATGATCTATAAATGGTGATGGGAAATTGTCCTTTCTGTTGGCATCATTCAGCTTCCTATAATCGATACATACTCATCATCCTATAACTATTCTAGTGAGTATAAGCTCATTCTTATCATTGGAAATCACCGTCATTCCTCCTTTCTTTGGTTACACTTGCACTAGGCTCACCCATGCGCTGTGTAAAATCGAATAGATGAGACCTGCATCTAACAGTTTCATTGCCTCTGTTTTCACCACTTCCTTCATATTTGGATTCATTCTTCGTTGAGGCAAAGCGGAGGGTTTATAGTCATCTTCCATCATGATCATGTTGGTGCAAAAGGATGGACTGATTCCATTGATGTCATATATCTTCAAAGCAATGGCCCTCTTATGCTTTTGCAAAACCTCTAACAATTTTTCTTTTTGTTTATTCGCCAAACTTGTCGCAATGATCACAGGGAGTGTTGACTCTTCTCCCAAAAAGGCATACTCCAAGTGCTCCGGTAGTGTCTTCAATTCCAAGTCTTGGGGTTCCTCAATGGATGGTTTGATCCTAATGTCCACGTTCAATGTGATCCCAGTGGTGTTTCCTTCTTCATTAGAAGCCTGATCCCTACTAACATCATCTTTGATTTCATAAATCTTCTCTTCCTCCTTGTTGATGTCTTCTGATTGCAAGATGTCAATTCCAATAGAGTCTTCTATGGCTTTCTTCTGATCCTCCTATTTTCATGAATTGATCAAACGTTTCTTGCCAAACTATCTCTTCATGCTACCCTATAGGAAATAGCAGGTGTAGGGTTCCGCTCAACTGTATTTATGTATTGTGCATCAATTTTCTACATTACGTGGTGTTCAATCCACTTATCAAGCATAGCCAGCACCCTTTCCAACTGATCTTTCATACTTGCCATGATAGGATAAATGTTCACAGTATTATGTAGCAATGATAGAAACAAGTGATAAATTGAATTGACTAAATTGGATACAAAAAGATTAAATGGAAAAAACACTAACCTACAAGTTTTCATAGAATCTCTCAACTATTCCCTGGTAATGACGCCAAATAAACTTGATGGGCCTCTAATGGGTGTGAAAATTATGCAAATATATAAACATGAATGTATGAAATTAAGTAATACCTCTAATGGGTCATTAAGTAATACCTCGTGGGTGAACACGAGGGTTGTATATCCTCAGGAACAGCGAGAGGCTCATATTACTTCCTTTTCACATAATCAATAGCTGATGGACACTTTATGTGGTATGTAAATTATGCAAGTTTATAAACATACAAGTATGCATTTAATAATATAATTAGTCTGTAATACTACAAGTGTACGGGTAGTCAATTAATACCTCATGGATGAGCACAAGGGTCATATTTCCCAGCAACAGTAAGAGGCTCCAATTACTTCCTTTTCACTTAATTAATAGCCTAATCATTTACACTCTTTCTTTAGTTTTCTTGTACAACACTATTAGACAACATAATTGGAGATGTTCTTAAACATGCTTAGAAGGAGTTGGGAGTATGTACTATAGTTATCGTTTATTATTAATTATGATAGGAGTTAAGTGTCAATCGTGTTCTAGGGTAGAACCAAGGGAATTCAAAGGCCTACTAGTCCCAATAAGCCATTGTGACTAGATCTAAATCACTAGGAACTTAAGATGAAATCTCTTCCACCCTTGCCTCCTATGTTTTCCTTAAATGCGGGAAACCCATGAGAAGGGACCAATCAAACCATAAGCCTAAGGGGTAATCAATCCCTAATTTGGAAGCCTAGCTATGCCTAACCTCTTAGAACATGCATAGAATTATCATGGCATGGTTGTGATCAACATGGGAGCATAGCCTCCTCATCCACATCAACAGTAATAATCGATTAAGAACAAGCAATGATTATGAAAACTAGAACAATATATATTAATCAATCAAAATTCATAAATAATAACCAAGGAACCTAGACATATAATTCCCCTCGAATTATGTTCTTATGGATAATAAAATTTAAAGCATCAAAGCACAAGAGAGCCACAAGACCAAATAAAGAATAAATAAGCGTCAATGTATTCTTAGACTAACTCCCTCCAATAGTACTCCGAATCTTGGGGATTAGGGGATCCCAAGATTGTTCGGATAACTTATGTTTCTCACTTCACTCTGATGATGATCCTTGAAAATACCTATCACGCGTGATCTTCTCTGTGATGCTTGTTGATGTACTCTGGAGAAATCCACCAGAATTTGTTAGAATATAGAAGAAACCCCATCTCCCACCACTCATATCTCCATAAACCTAGCCGTCCTACCTTATTTGGTAAAAGAGTCTCCCCCTCTGCTATTTAACCTAATGATAAATGTCATAATGTGATTATCAAATGTGCAAAAAAATGAATACCGGAGATGAATATGCAAGGGTAAAATAGGGGAGATCTCAATCAGTAAAAGTGGACTATTCAGGCAATGCTCCCCCTAGGATTCAGGTATTAGGTACTTGGTTTACAAAGTGTTTCTAAAATGAGTATGTTAAGTGGTTAAAATCCAAAGATAATTAGGTCCTGCCTCCAGATCATTGATACTGGTCCTTACGAGATCCCGGTGGACAAATCTCTCAGTCTCAACACCTCACACCACATATGACCGCATAGCACTCTAGAAATTCCAAAAGGTGTATCCGATTCCTAAGAATAGACCTAGCCCTACATCTAGGTGAAAGGTCCCTAACCCCCTACAAGGTCTCGGCAAAGAACTCTCTCAATCTCACACCTCACACTAAATATGGTTGCATAAAGTTTAGGGAATACGGAGATAGAATGTATCAATCAAAGGAGAAAGGGGATGCTCCACTATCCCATGACTCACCCTCTCAACTCTCTTCAATCTTGAGGTTCTAACCCTAATGGAGACCTCTCTCTCACCAAGATGAATAAATCATGCAAACCAAACAACCATAACATTAATAAGTCAAGCAAGCATTTGGCAAACAAGATTGAAACTCAACCAAACTCGGATTAAATAGAAACACAAAGCAAATCCACACAAGATTAGAATCCTAGGGTTCACAAGCCCAAATACCCTCTAAGGGTTTAGCTCTCCATGGAGCAATATACAAAACAAACCATCAATGAATGAAAGTATATAAAAGCCATATAAATATACCCCCCCCTATGATGGACTGATGGCCTTGATGGAGAGCTTAGATGTCTTGATAGAATCCACTCTGATGCTAGGATCGTTGATGGCTTCCTTGATGCTATTACGGAGGAGGAATCGATTAAAGTTAGTGAAGAAATGTCTCTTAAGCCACAAAGTCCTCTTCTCCAAACCCTAGCCGTCTCACCCCTCAAGAGCCAAACAAAAGATACCAAACGAATAGAGCAAAACAGCTATTTATAATCAGAAATCGGGGCTGTCACATGCCTCCATGCGACTGTGTGAGTTTTTACGCGCCCGCGTGAGCTATAGAAATTCCCACGCAATAGCATGGAATTTTCATGCGGTCAAGTGAACAGTGTTTTGCTAGAATAGTGCTACGATGATTTTGCTATAGTACTCTTTATGAACACAGCTCACACATTCTTCTCTTAAGACCACATGGTTGGGCACGCGTCCACGTGGTAAGTTATGAGGTTTTTCATTGTTGAATCATCATTGGGAAGTTCTTGCATTCTTTACACAAATAAAGACATAGGAGTGTAACTGCCTTTATGCCCTTCCAACTCACAAATTAGCTTGAATTCTCTTGGAAGTTGGCACACACCCCCATGTACATGAGCCCCTCTTGTGTCTTGATCCTTATGTTGTAGAAAAACTCCCAAAATGGGCCTTCATAACCTATCTTTGCTTCTTTTTCTTCCTTCGAGGCATTTATAACCTATTTGCACAAAAGGACACCAAATACACTTTATAAGACATAAACCATGGTAAAAATATGCTCAATGCATGTAAAACATATAGAGAAATATGTCTACTCAAGCATTTATCATTGTTGCTTGGGCTCCAAGTTGTGTCCTAGCATGGTCTTTAGGTGCTATGTGTCTTGATAATGATCGTGGTGGTGTTCACAACGGCCATTGTGAGGCCGTTGTGGCTTCGGTGTTGCTTCTCGTGGTTTCATGCTACCACGGCTTGATCACAGTAGTGGTAAGTATATACAACGGGCGTTGTAAGTTTCCATAACACCCATTCGTGGTGCAGCCTTGATTCAGCAATTTGCTTCATTTTGCTTCAAAACATCCCCAAATTCACTTCTTTTCCTAAAATAGAAATAAGGGACCTTGTGAACAAAAGAATGAAATTTTGTACTAATGAGGTGATAAACAAGTAAAATTTCATGCTAAATGCAGTGTAAATGATATATAAAATATGGTCAGTTTAGCACTTATCAATATCCTAAATGTTTATGCTCTTTCTTTAGTTTACTTTTACAACACTATTGAACAATATAATTGGAGAAATCATTAAGCACACTTGGAAGGACTTGGGAGATTGTATGGTAGATTATCTTGATTATTAGTTATAATAGGCATTAAGTGACAATCTAATTCTAGAATCGGTGACACGTCCGTATATGCGTGTAAACCGCAAGTGCACGGGTGTCGAAGTGATAATCCCAGATGAGTGAGTATCGTATCCACAGAGAATAGGGAATAAAGACACTTAAGTTGTTTCTTAACTAATGTGGAAGATGAATAGCGATAAGTGTGACAATATATGAAATAACGAAAATAAAAGCAACAAGATAGAGAGCACAAGTAAAGGAGAAGGTAAGGCAATCGATAAAGATGGGGTACCCGGATATTGATCCGCCTAGGACAATCGTTTCAAGTGCAAGAACCCTCTATTATACTTCCTAATTGATGCAACAATGAGTCATGGAAATCCTTAATTACATGATCCCAAATCTAAGGTCAACCATGCCTAACTCTATACATGTCTCGGAGGAGAGATTGAATAACCTCTCAACCTCGCACTTGCATAGAATTGCAATGAGCTCTAGGGATTCCAAGTGATAAACCCTATTCCTATTTATAGACCTAACCCTTTGGTCCAGGTGGAAGATCCCTAGCCACAATTAAGCCCTAGTTGCTAAAATCACTTCAGCGCTTCACTCCATTGCACTAGCAACTAAGCCCCAGCGGAAGGTCATGCCTTATCCCATTCACTCTACTATGGCCGCAAAGAACTCTTACAACGTGGAGGTAGGATAGATCACACTGGAGGGGAAAGGGGATGCTCTGCTACCTCTTGACTCACTCTCTCAACCCTCTCCAATCTAGCTTTGCTTAACTCTCATGGTGTGTCACTCACTCACAAGAGCTACCAACGAGAACTCTCAACCTTAGTGTCACTCTAGGGGAGTATTCATACAATCAAGTCTCCAAGATTGGAACTCACAATAAACATCAATTAATTGAAAGCATAATAAAGAGATTCAATGAAACGAATACATCCTAGGGTTCATAAATACCCAAGTAACCACTAGGGGTTTAGTTCTCTATGGAGCTAGATACAATCAATGAAATCGAATGTAAAAACAAAGCATCCATACAAAACCCCCTCATTAGTCGTGTTGATGGTCTTGTGGAGAGTTCTCTACTCATCGCAAGGGTCCCTTTGTCTGGCCTAGGATACACCTCGTCGGATCGGTGCCGACGAAAGCTCTCCCACTAACCTTCTTCCAAATGGTGCGCGATGTCGGAGCCATAGAACTTCTCCAAAGGCCTGGCCAATACCTCTCAAAACCCTAGCCGCCGCCCTCTCTTAAGTTGGGGAAAAGATGGAGAAAAGAATACTGAAATCGGGGCTGAAATCGGCTTTTAAAGGGCTGGAATCGGGAATCCACACGCCCATGTGGGCGCCCCTGTGGATTTTTCACAGTAGCGTGTGGAATTTCCACACGCCCGTGTGGATTCTCTGTTTTCTTGTTTTCTCAGCCGGCTATAAACTGTGCTGCTACGGTATTTTTGCTACAGTATTTTCTACAATACCCTGCTACAGAACCGGCCTGAAATACTCCCGAATCCATACTTTCATTGAGGAAACACAAACGGGCACACATTTACGTCATGGATCGCCTTGATTCTTTAATAACGAACATGTTGGTAGAGATCTTGTTCTATATGCACAAGTCAGAATGCTTGAATGTGACTGCCCTTGTGCCCCTCTAAATAGTTGTGCTAACTCGAGTACGAGGAGATTGGCACACATTCCTGCATCTGAAACCTGACCTATGTCTTCGTGTTTGAACCTTAGCAAAATTCCCTCCAAATTAGTGCATTACGACCCACATTGGCTTCTTTCTCTCATAATCGGCCTCACAACCCTACCTGCATTAAAGTAACATAAATACACCCATATTAGCGTTAAAACCGGAGAAAAGTAATGCTCAACACAAGAAAAGAACACTTCGTATTATTATCGCACAAGCACTTATCAATCGGCCGGGGAAATTCAAAGGCCTACTAGCTACAATCTCTTGGCGACTAGGTGTAAATCACTAGGAACTTAAGGTGAAATCTCTTCCTACCCCAGCCTCCTATGTATACCTTAAGTATGGAATTCCAACAAGAGAGATCAATAAAACCCTAAGCCTAAGGGACAATCAATCTCTAATTCAGAGACCTAGCTATATGTAATTTCTTAGTGCATGCATAGATCTATCATGGCATAGGTGTTCTTCACATGGGGTGCATAGCTTCCTCATCCATATTAACAAGAATAACCATGAAAAACATGTGATTAATCACATAATTTAAAAGAGATATTGAATTAATCAATCAAGATTCATAAATAATAATTGGGGGACCTAGGCATACAATTCCCCTCGAATTAGGTTTTTATGGATTATAACAAGAAAGCATTAAAACGCAAGAGAGCCACAATACCAAATAAAGAATAGATATGCATTCAAGGTATTTCTAAACTGGCTCCCTCCAATATATCTCAGAAGATTGAGGGTGAAAGGATCCCAAGATTGTCCAGATGATGCTTGTCATGTGCGCCCTCCCCTGATGATAATCGTTGAAGACCGCCTGTCACGCGCGCCCTTGTCCAATGATGATTATTGAAGTGTTCTTGAGAAATCTGCCGGAATCTAATGGAATATTGTAGAACACCCATCTCCAGCCGCTCAGATCTACAGAACTCCGGTCGCCCTCCTTATTCGGCAAAAGAGTCTTCCCTAATTTCCGAGAAACCTAGGCTTTTTATAGAGTTAAGTCCGCCATGGCCTCACCACAGGGGTTGAAATACCCGTGGTGAGCAAGTTATTGCGTGGGCTCCAAGTTGTGTCCTGGCATAGCCCTAGCCATTATGTGTCTCCTGTGTTGCTTCTAGTGGATCCATGCTGCCACGACTTGATCACGCCAGTGGTAAGTGTAGACAACGGATATGGTAGCTTGTCATCACACCCGTTGTGAGCTGTGGTGGAGCATTGATTTAGCAACTTTGTTTATTTTATTTCAAAATACCCCTGAATTCGCTTTTTTTCTCTGAAACAAAAATAAGGGTTATGGTGAAGTAAAAGAATGAAATTTTGTGCTAGTGAGATGCTAAATAAGTAGAATTATATGCTAAATGCAGTGTAAATGATATAGAAAACATAGTCAGTTTAGCACTTATCAACCACAAAAGCAAGATGACCTATGAATCAATGAAAAAGCTCTGTGCCTCTGTTTTATAGCATTTTTGTTGTCACAGTTCACAAGCATTGGTTCTCTATGAACTTGAGCTTGTGGTGGTGTCTGTTAACCTATTCATAGTATGTAACTTAAAGGAAAAAATAAGCATCCGCACTACCTACTTGATAACTAGAAATATGTCATTTTAGTATATGTACGACATATCTAGACCTTCCATCTTACAATGTGAATAACAGATGGCTTGATTCAAAGCCATCAAAAAAAAGCATGAGTGAATTTAAAATTAAAATGGCTAAATTCCCATTTCTATATGTTGGCCAAGAAAAGTAAATTTTGGCTTTTGGAAATTCTAAATTATTTAGATAAACATCCAGAAATGTACCCTCAGCCGAGAATCGAACTCTCATCACTCGGTGAGAGCTCTATCGGCGACCCGTGTACCAATAGACCCTGTACGTCTTCTTTATCAGGTTGAGCATTCCTAAAAACATAAGGAGTCACGTTTTAAAAATGCAATCAAGTTTTGTGAGATCTCTTTAGATTGAAAAAAGTCATAAAATAAAGTTTCTAATTAAGCAACATTAGTGTTTTCATCTTTCACATTTCCCATTTCTAGCAAGCTATAGAAATCCACCTGCTGAGATTTTTTACATGTAGCAGCTTTTCTATTTAAATTCTTCTCCGTTCCTTTCTATAAAGAGAAATTTGATTCGCATGTAAACAAGCTAGAAAAAACCAGGCATTATGTGTTGCACAGAGATTCTAAACCAAAAAGATTTACTTCACATATGAATAACATCATAAATAAATTTACAACCCCAAACATCACGTCAGAAAATCGAACTATCACCATAAATAGTAAGCAAAATTACCTTCTCTTGAAGACCCAATTGGGGGTTTCTGGTTGGGCGTTGCGGCTGTTGATTGACAGGAATCAAGAGAAATGAGTAATGAAGGAGGGATTCCAGCCCTGCTGGGAGTTTCCGATTAGGATATAAATTATAGTTTATTTTAATTATTTTCAAACATATCCCAGCTCCTTGAAGCTGGGATGCCACTACTAACCCGGTGGATCTTATACCGTACTTGTATTTTTTTAATATAAAATATAGTTTATTTAAATTTTTTTAAATATACCCCAGCTTCTTGCAGCTTGATGCCAAGCTGTTTTTTTCTTTACATAAATTATAGATGGTAAATGCCAATAACTTTGGTGTTGTGTTTGTCTTTTTTTTATAATATAAATTATGATTTATATTAAAAGTAGAGGTTTGCTCACTGATGCAGGATTCCGGTTTTTTGGTCTGTTTGACTTCTGAGAGTCTTTTAATTCAAATTTTAAATAGAGGTTTTAGTTGTCCATTAGGCTAGATGGAATATAGGAAATGACTGTTGTATGATTTTTATTAAATCGTGATTATGCACAGTTTATCAGTTTTAACAATTTCAAAATATGTCTCAATAGAAATATTAATAACTTAGACAATCTCAAAAAAAAATTTAATTTGTTATTTATTTTAATTATTATACTCCAAATTATCTAATTTGTAAATATGATTCCAATCATGCATTTTTAAGTAAATATAAGCTTATAGACAATACTCTTATCATAAATATATATAAATGTGTGATTTTTAAGCTGATGTAGTTAACACTATTTATTATTACTGTTCATTATTTGACAAAAAAAATTATACGAAAATCATTATTCACATTAAAATCTATATAAACTAGAGGTCTAAAATAAATAAATAAAATAAAATTAGGGGTTCAAATTAAATTTTTCATATTTGGACCACAATTAATAATAATCTAACTTTTATGGATTATTATATATATATATTCTTATCAATTTTAGCTTGAGCAAATTCTAACTACTACAAAGCAACGAAACTATTTTGTTGTTATATTTTTTGTTGTTATTCAATTATATTCTGTTGATATTCCTTAATATTCTGTCGAAACTTTAACAAAACCAAGTTGAACATATATATGAAGTCTTATTCTATCGGTAATCTGACACCAATTCTATTGCCAATGTTTACAAATAACGATGGACAAGCTCTGTTGTTATTCAACTATATTCCGTTGCTATTCTTTAAAACTTTGTTGGTAATTTAACAAAAACAAAATGAACATATGAAGTATTATTCCGTTGGTAATCCGATGTTGATTCCTTCGCTAATGTCTAAACCTAATGATGGAATACTTTGGTCACAATTTATTCGCAAAGAAATTTCCCAGAAAATTTAGGGCACATAAGTTCTAGCAACTAATAGTAACAGAACTATTATGTTGCTGAAGTTCATTTGCTATACAACTATAGTCTATTGCTATTCATTAAAATTATGTTGGTAATTTAACAAAAACAAGTTGAACATGTGAAATCGTATTTTATCGGTAATCTGACGCTGATTCTATTGCTAATATATACAAATAACAATGGAATATTTCTATGGCAGTTTTTTCATTGCCTTTTCCTGGATTTCTTATAGTGTATTACACTACATATATCTTTGGAGATCTCACCAATGTAAAGATAGCCGTCATACAACAGATATGAGAGTATTTGGGTAAACTCTATAGTAATTTTCATTAAGTGATATCAACCGCATGGCCAAATAACACGTCAACCCTGTTTAGTACAAGTGTCACATGAGATTCTCATTAAAGTTGAATTGTGATTTGAAGGATTGTAGTTTAAGACCTAGTTCACTACTATTCCTATCAGTTAGAAGCTTTAATAGAATGTTAAGGTTCAAGTCTTTAAAGACACATTAGCTTGATGTTGTGGAAATCCAAATTTCAATTAATTCATTCTTGTGTCTCCTTGTATGTTAATAACATTGATTTATCTTTGTGCTCCATTGTCTAATTTAGTGTTATAAATGAATTTTATTTTCCCTAAAATTTGGTTCAGAGCTTCATGAAACTTTATTATTACCTTTATACATATTTTACTTCTCGTTCTTAGGTTGTGGGTGTAGTGGGGGATTGTTGGATATAGGCCAACCCAAGCCCATCTTATACATCCAAACTTAATCATGTTTGATTCTATGGAAAATGTTATGGAATCTAACACCAATAACAAATCCTAAAAAAACATAAAAGAAATCATGTAATTATGCATATCTAGCACCAGTAATTCATTCTCTCTAAGAATCTAATCATGAATTCTTTTACTAATTAACCATTACTGCAAGTTCAAAGATCAACAGATCTAACATTCATTACAATCAAATCATCTTTCACCATGATTACAGAATACCAGAAGAATTAACTAGCAAGTATTGCCCAACAACAACAACAACAACAACAACAACACTATTATTGCTAGGAGAATTCGCCCAAGTAATTCTAACCTCATAGCATTGTGATTATTGAATTCCATAGAAGAGAAAACCATAAGAACTCATAAGAAAACCAAGAGGAATTCTAGATCCTCTATCCCGAGAATACCATACCACTATCACCTTCTTCACTGCTTACCCAAACCTCTCTGTTTCTTTTCTTTTTATACTCCCCATTCACCATTGGTAAAATGTTCCCAAGAGTTTGCTACTTATCATCCTCTTGTTCTTGCTTTGACTCCACTTGTCCATTTTGCCCTTCATCTCTCCTTCTTGGTTCACATGGATGATTTGTTTTCCTGATAAGTGCTAAACTAACCATATTTTTTTATATCATTTACATTGAATTTAGCATGAAATTATACTTGTTTAGCACCTCATTAGTATGAATTTTCATTCTTTTGTTTACAAAATGATCTTTATCTCTTTTTTAGGAAGAAAAAAATGAATTTGAGGGTATTTTGAAGCAAAATGAAAGCAAGTTGCTGAATCAAGGCTGCACCATGACTCACAACAGGCGTTATGGAAACTCATCATGCATGTTGTTTATACTTACAATGCTGTGATCAAGCTGTGGCAACATGAACTCACCAAGAGCAACAAAGAAGCCACAACAGCCTCACAACGGGTGTTGTGAAGTCCATAGCAGCCGTTATCAAGACATATAACTGCCAAAGACCGTGCCATGAAGCCACTTGGAGTCCAAGCATCAACTTACTCACAATGGGCATTACAACGGCTGTGGTGAGGCCATGATGGGGTCGATTACTATAAATACCCCAGTATTCTCTAAATTCGGGAAGACTCTTTTGCCAAACAACCTAGGGCCACCAGATTTCTGGAGATCTGAGTGGAAGGAGACGGTGCTTTTTCCATATTCCAATGGATCCCGATGAATTTCTCAAGAGTACATCAATGAGCATCATCGGAGAAGATCGTGCATGACAGGCATCTTCAAATATCATCATCAGAGGGGCGTGAGTGACACACGTCATTCGGACAATCTTGGGATCTTCTAAATCCCCAACCTTTGGAGAACTATTGGAGGGAGTTAGTCTAGGAATACATTAAAAGCTTATTTATTCTTTATTTGGTCTTATGGATCTCTTGTGCTTTGATGCTTTTCTTGTTATGATCCATAAGAACCTGATTTGAGGGGAGTTATATGTCTAGGTTCCTTGGTTATTATTTATGAAGCTTGATTGATTAATACAAATTGTTCTAGTTTTCATAATCATTGCATGTTCTTGATTGCTTAGTATTGTTGCTGTGGATGAGGAGGATATGCTCCCATGTTGATGACGCCCATACCATGATAGATCTATGCATGTTTTAAGAGGTTAGGCATAGCTAGGTTTCTGGATTAGGGATTGATTACCCCTTAGGCTTAGGGTTTGATTAGTCTCTTCCCGTGGGATTCGCACAGTTATGGCAAGCATAGGAAGCTGGGGTAAAAGAGATTCCATCTTAAGTTCCTAGTGATTTAGACCTAGTCGCCATGGCTTATTGGGGCTAGTAGGCCTTTGAATTCTCACGCTTTGATCCTAGAACCCGATAAATACTTAACTCCTAACATAATTAATAACCAAGATAACTATAATACATACTAGGAACTCCTTCTAAGTGTGCTTAACGACGTTTCCAATTGTATTGTTTAATAGTGTTGCACAAGTAAACTAAAGAAAGAGCATAAACGATTAGGCTATTGATTAAGTGAAAAGGAAGTAATATGAGCTTCTCGCTGTTCTTGAGGAAATACGACCCTCGTGTACACCCACGAGGTATTACTTGACTACCAGTACAATTTCGGTATCAGAGACCAATTATAGTATTAAGTGCATACTTGCATGCTTATATAATTACATAATTTATACACCTATAACACGTCCGTCATTTCCCCAGGCTAATTATCTTAATGAGCTACTCACAATTTCACGAGGATGATAGTGTGATGTGCTTCTAGCCCTCTCCATTTTTAATTCTTTGAGTTGACTTATTGTTTACCTTCATAGGAAACATATCAAAAACCACTTTTTCCTACCTCGGATAATGAAAAAAATCTACATCACCTAAGATACATTCTATGCTCTTTACTTTGAGTAAAGTATTTTGAGAAAGACTATGATTGGCTAGTTGTGGTGGCTTATGGCATTTGTTTTAACTTTTGACTCCTTAAATCTTATGATTTCATTGTCTAGAGTAACTAATCTCCCTGATTTATTCCCTACCTTTTATTTTGATAGTAATCTTGGATAATCATGAAATTAATTTCCAAATTTGTTATTTACTTGGATTATTGATCCTTAATTTATACTTTCCTTAGATTGTTGATCATGATTTGTTATTTCCATAGATTATTTATCCTCTCAATAGTACCTTTTTTTTTTTACCCATAAGATCTCTCTAACATTATAAAAGAACTAAGAAACCCTAACTCTAGACAATGACTTCTTCTCTACCTTTACTTTCACATATTCTTCACCTCTTTGATATCTTTATTGCCTGAGAGACCTGAACCTTAATGACGCTTGAATGAAAGCTCCTCATCGAATGTACTATACGACAAGCAAATCTTTCTAGTCTCTTCGTGTATCCTAGCATTGGAGTGAGGTCATTCTATCCTGCACAAAATGGGCTAATTAAGTGTTAGGACAGTGCCCTTTACATGCCTAATCCCAGGCTAAATCATTCTTGCTGAATATGATTTCACATGTGAAAAATTTCTTTTTTTAGATTTAGTGGTGAAGTTATCATATTTGATTCAATTGTCAATTTTTTTTTTACTTATAAAATATATTGCATTGTTCACTTGATTGATTGGTCAATGTTAGTGCGATCAGTACTTAGCTTCAACTGTCATTGTGTGGATTAACAAAATAGTCCTTTTTTATCTTCATTTCTTTGATTCATTAACTTGTCTTCCAATACTTGCACCAATGTGATTTTTATTATCTTGTTTTT
This sequence comes from Dioscorea cayenensis subsp. rotundata, assembly GCF_009730915.1. NCBI lineage: Eukaryota > Viridiplantae > Streptophyta > Magnoliopsida > Dioscoreales > Dioscoreaceae > Dioscorea > Dioscorea cayenensis. The sequence goes on from NW_024087666.1 coordinate 165,175, forward strand.
AGTAAACATTTTTGTATTAATGAAAACTTCACTTCTCAATCAAATTTTATCCCTAAAATTTTCTCATCTTGCATGACTATTCAAACTCTTTAGTTATTGTATTTGAATTGATTTAATTGATAATTTTGCTTTTCTTTTAATTTGAATGACAATTTCCAAAGTCAACTTTAGCTTTAATTTTTTTAGGAGATTAATAAACATAATCCTACATAATTTGTAGTCAAACATTATATATAAAAGCGAGCAAAGGATTTTTATTGGATATTGTTGCATTGTTGGTGTTGTGTGCACTAATCCACAAGTATACGGGTCATCAAGTAATATTGCTTGCATGGATAGTGTTGTCATATCCACTGGAACTAAAGATCACTAATATTAACTCTATCCTTGTTATCTAACTACAAATCAAGTTGTCAAGTAGTGAATTGCTAAACTTTGAATTGAGATCGCTAAGGACTAAGGTCGAGGTTTCGAAGAAGTGATTAATCAATCAAGAGAAGGAGGTGTCCGAATAGGATTTCACTTGGGATTAATGAATTTAAGTAATTGCAATTAACATAGATTAAACCTAAGTGTTGTTGGACCAAGCAAACTCAACAATATATTGAGTACTTTCTCTATACGCCTCAATAGCTAATCCTATACTAAATAGAATTGAATCACTTCTAATTCTACTTTCATACAATTTGCAATGAGATCTAGGAAACCCCTATTTAGAAAGAAGAACTCTCTCTTCACGATCATAATCGAAAGGGCCTAAGTGGCTTATCTCTAGTGTGCACTAATGGTTCCCTTCATCTATGGGTAATTCTAACACAATAAATCCCTGGATATCAATCACGCAATCATAATAAAATATCCACTCTCGTTATACTAAAACACCAAGATAAGAACATAAATGAACCCAACAATTTGAAGGAAAACTATAATAAAAGCAATATGAAAATGAAAATATCCCAAGCTACATCAATCTAACCACCCAAAGAAGTTAGCCCTTTATTGGGGTGATGTCATCTCAAACAAGTAAAGTAATGCCTTAGAACAAACTTTATGAAAGAAAGAACCCCCTTTTCAATGTCTTCAATAATGGAATAGATATGAGCCGATATCGTCGCTAAGGATCATCAATTTGGTGAGTCCTCTAGTCTCCCTTTTCTTCCTTGACATTGCTCAAAACCCTAGCTGACATCTCTCTAAGATCTCCCAACAGGCAGCCCCCAAAATACCTTATTCAACTTGCTTTTATACCCCCAGAAATTGGGTAAGTACATGGGCGTATACTTTGCCTATGTAACACTCTGGAAAACTTCAAAATATCAATTCTGGGTTACATGGTCACATATATGGGCATATATTTCAGTGGCAGTCTGTGTACTTCTCTGGAATATCTTGCTCTTAATTCTTGGATGTACACAGGTGTGTACATGGATACACGGCCATGTTCTTCTCTAGAATGAACTTGGGCTGAGGAATGCAAGGTCATGTACATGCCTATGTTTTTCATTCATGTATTTCTCTGGAATTTCATCTTAACGGTGCTTAAAAGGTACATAGGTGTGTACTTGGCTCATGTATTTTTTTTATTGTTGTTTTTAGCTCCATTTCACTTCTGATTTCATGCTTTGGTTCAAGTTATGCTTATGTTGGCTTTAAAGTGTAAATAGAACAAACTAAGTACCAAATCACACTTAAAAACACTTTTGAAGACAACTTAAAAAGAGCAAAAGATAACATTGAAATATATACAATCTAGCAATTGTCATATAAATGAATTCTACTCCTTTTTTAATGAGAAAATGCCTTATGTTCTCTACTTAATCAATTAAACTATTAAGGATCATCACCATCAAGTGTCAATATACACTTCTATCATGGGGTAGAATTTAGAATAATAACAATGTTTCTACTTATATAGTGAACATTTAAACATGTCTGCTAGAATTCGATGGCAAAGTACTCATTTTGCTTTTGTATTTTGTGGCTATCAAGCCAATAAATTAACACTATAAAGATTTATTAAAGTCAACATTAGCTTATTATGTAACAAAATAAAATTCCTTAAGAAATATACAATAAAGCACTTATATAATATTTGGAAGAAATATGTATTGCTTATCAACAAAACTGTATGTCTCCACTTGATTCATTGATGGATTTTTTTATTTTTATAAGAAATTAATCATGAAAATAATTATGCAATATTTCTATAGAAATTTGTGGGAGTTATTAATAGACTGCACTGTTTTTACTTTATTTATTGAGGTGGGATTATATGATAGTAGGAGGGCATCTAGGATTATACCTATTGTCATGAGGATACACATAGTCATGCACATATTAAAATGGGATCATATGATAATAGTAAGGAATAAAATATTACGACCTCATGAAAATGATAATTAGTTGTTATTATAAATAGAATTTCTAAATTAATTTATCTATTATTGTAAATACAAATTTTAATTAGGGCAAACAACCTGAATAGTCCTTATCTTTTCGCGTGTATGTGTGTGTGTGTGGTCACAGCATTAAAAAGTTACGAGTTAGTCCACTATGTTTTGTTTTTGTTAAAATAAGGTCATCCAAACTTACAATGTTAACGGTAATCATATGTCGTATACCACATAGACCTCTAAAGGTGGCCTTATAGTAAGCCACGTTTGATCGTTGTTAACATCATAAGGCTAAGTAACCTTATTGTAATAAAAACTAAATAAAGGGGACAAATTCATAACTTTCTAAAGCTGGATGACCAAAATAGAAACACATAAAGAAGTAAGGACTATTTAGATTGCTTACTCTTTTTACTCAGTGCTAAGGAAAATTTTAAAAAAAATTGTGTAGAGTAAAAGGAGTTTCTTTGAATGATAGTGAAGCTCACTATCATTCATAGAATTGCATGGATACCATATAAATAATTAAAAATTTAAATTTTACTTAAAAATTATCTTTTATGTAGACGGATAGTTAGATCTCAAACCCATGAGTTAAAAAGTATGCCACCGGATTCAAAATGATGATAGTTATTATTTGGATTATAAATGAACAAGAAGGGATGCATACTACACCGAGGCTCAAGGAACCCACTATGTTTAGAGTCCTTACTAGGAAGAGACACATAGGAAGCATTTTAAAGAGTAGCAAAGATTATTGTGTTAGCTACCTTAAAATACATGTAAAGCATTTCATACATCTTGTATCAATCAGGCATGATATGTACCTTCTTTTTGATACAAGACATGTGTCCATGGAAGAACAATTGGCTATGTTTCCACATATAATAGGGTACAACAAAAAACTAAAACTATGCAAGTCGAATTACTATGATATGAGGAAACTGTTAGTAGGTACTTTAATAATATTCTACGTGTTGTTTGTAGCATTCGAGATAACTTTATACAATCTCCAAGATGTAGTTTCCATCCAAGCATAGAGAACAATCCTAGTTGGTATCCATATTTTGAGGTAAGTGAACACATAAAAAAAAATTAGTTTCTTATCTTACTAATATAATTATGTTAACTCATACATGGTCAATTAATTGTAAGACTATATTTTTAAGTATAAAATTATGTAATGAAATGTGCTAAACTTTAGATGTTTGGTGTCGGAAAATATTATCTAGTTGACAATAGCTACATGGCCATAACCAGTTTTAACGCTTCCCATCATGGTGTTAGGTATCATTAACATAGTGTTTGGATTTAGAAGTAGAAGGGAAAGTAAAGGGAGGGAAGTGGAGGGAAAGTAAGGGAAGGGAAAGGAAGAGTTCAACCCTTGTTTTGATAGATAAATTTTATGGAGGGAAAGGAAATAAGGGTTTTCTGATAAATCTTGTTTGGTTAACGAAGGGAAAGGAAAGGAAGGGATATATAATAATATGATTCACCAATTATACCCTTATTATTAAATAAGAAATTACTTATTTCTATTTAAACACATGAATTATAAATATCTCAAATAAATTAACACTTTAAGCATAGTTTTTTTAATAAATACTAAATTATTATAATTATCATTATTATTTTGATTCTTATTTTTATATTTTAATTTTGTTTCTTCTCAAATACCACAATTTATTTTTCCTTGTGAAGTATATCATACATTATTTAAAGATCAATTTCTCCTATATCTCCATTGGATTTTCACAAGATAACTTTATCATATTTTTAGTAAATCTATTTTAATATTTTAATTCATAGCATAATAATTATGTTGAATTAGATAATTATAATTTTTTTTTCTCACTCAAAGAAAATTTTAATTTTATTTGTACTTTGAATAAAATTTGGATATCAAAGAATTCTATTGAGATAAATTCTTCTAATAATGAATTGACAAATAAAAAACACAATATAAACAAACAAATAAACAAATATGCAAATAAAAAAATATGAAAACAAATATTTGTGATGAGTGTCATGTGAATGCTTGATTAAAATAAAATTAGATTTTAAAAAGTAAAAGAAAAAACTTATGAAATGGCATTATGTAATTAATTTAAAAATTGAAGATATTGAGGTTTTTTAAAAAAATTAAAATTTTTAGGAAATTCTCCCTCCCCCGGCACCCCAAATCGGGTGCTAGAAAAAGTTGGGTTTTGGAGGGTTTCGGAGGGCCAGAGTTAACCCTTCATTTCCCTTCATGAAATTAAAAATATCTATCCAAACGAGAGAAGGACCGACTTTGACCCTCTAAAACCCTCGTTTTACTTTACTTTCCCTCACCAGCCCTCAATCCAAACATAGCATAAGGAACAAAGTGGTTGTTCGCCAACAAATCCTAAAGAATCAATCAATCTAAGACATGCATCTATACATACAAATGTTGAGCTTGCCTTCAAGATACTCAAAAATTATTTCAAAATTCTTCTGTCCACAACCATTCTTTCAATTTAGGACTCAAGTGAATATAGAACTAGTTGCTTGTATCTTACATAATTATATTTTAGATGTTGACACGAATGATAATATTTTTCAATTGTCTCCTTGAGAAACTGAAGATGTTCTAACCATATCTTAAAACCAAACCCAATGTGTAGGGGTGGAAAGAGGGGGTGAAAGTGGTGCTTGAGCACCCACTTGGCCAAGGAGACCATCTCAAAAAAAGATCTAAACCATAATTTTCAAAACACATATTTTGCATAACATTTATCATGTAGTAAACAGTGGTCAATTATAAGACAAAGTAAATAATAATTAACATAATTATATTAATAAATAAAACTCAAATGCAAAATAAGGTAAATAAATACAAATATAAAACATAATAAATGAACTCAAGATGTGCATGTTGAAAACCAACTCATTGGGTTGTGCTAGAAACCACTTTAAAACTAGTAATGGTCATGTCTAAGTAATAGTTCAAAAACTAACAAGTAAACTTTTTTTTTTGTGATGACCAATTACTGTCACAAAATGTAAAATGCCTTCGCTAAACATCTTTTCCAACAGTATTTATCCATCACACATCGTCATATTTGTTTCTATCATAAAAAATAGTTTTTGCAGCTGGCCGTCACAAATAATATTTTTTGTGACACAATGTGCCGCCACAAAAAAAGTAAATGTTTAGTAGCAAAATATTGATCATGAGACAAATGCAATGAGAAATTAGTTTTGGCATTACTAGAAGACCGTCACAAGTGAGGGTAACACCCATTATAAATGAACACTATTTGTGACTAAGTAGTGCCCATCACATTGAGTATTATTGGCAACTAATTTATGGTCATGAAAAATGCATATTATTTGTGACCAATTTATTGCCTTTGCAAATAGGAATTTTGTGTGGCCAATTATTAGTAGTCATAGATGAGTATTATTTGTGATAAATATATGGTGGTCACTAATAAGTATTATTTGTAATGAACTCATTGTCATGGCAAATGATATTATTTGCAACCAATTTGCTATCATCACAAATGCTTTACAAAGCATTGGGTAGCATTTACCCTATTAATTACACTTCTGTATTTCTATATAATGTAAATTATACAATCATAAACTTACACAATGTGAACTCAAATGAAGATATGAGTTCAATAAACCTTAAAATCAATTCATGAGTGACGGAATAAAGTGTTATAGACTTTTGGAAATTAAACATTAAGTAAATGAGAGTTTAAAACATGAGTTCATTATATACAGTACATATTCAAAAAAGTAAAAGATCTTCAATCATCATCGTCAGCATCTTCATCACCATTTTCATAGTCATTAGCATCATCATCATGATGATAATTATCAATTCCTTTATAATTTTCATCCAAGCTATTTTGTTGTTATCAAAATTATCCCTCGTATCTCTAAGTTCATTATCATCACCCTACACCCAAAAATAATGTTGAGATAATACTATACTATTACAATAAATTCAAACAATATAAAAACATAAAATGCATTAACTACAAATTTGAATACACTATAAGCATAATGTTGAAAAAATAAAAAGCAAAAATGTTATTTATATTTGGGTAGCTAATGGTACATTAGATAACTCCAAAGTTTGCAACATTCTTTGAACCATAAAGGGCAATTGTTGTTGTAATTCATTATTAGTACATTCCATTTGCATGAAATATTTCTTCCAGTACTCTTCCATTTTTAAATTTGTTTACATCTTTTTGCAACATGTTTGAATGAAACCACTACCATACACATCTTAACCTTTTATACCTGTACCTAATTCAAGATAAATTTCAAGATAAACTTCACATTCATTGACCATTGAGCCTTAGATGTTGCAATTGACCTAATATTGTCTCCATTTGATTCTGACATTGAAAAAATAACTATAAATATTCATTTCAATGGTTAAAGGCTTAAACAATAACAATAAAAAAAACTATCAAAAGAAGTCTTTTGTTTTCTCATTGCCCCAATTTTCTCCATTTGTGTGTGTGTGTGTGTGTGTGTTTTTTATTTTTATTTTTATTTTAATTTTTTTATTTTTTTTATTTTTTTTAATGTGTGTGTTGAATTTTTTTTAAAATAAAAATCAATTGGACCTACTTCTAAACATGCATCTTTAACAAATAACCATTCAAAGAAATATTAGCCAATTACAAGGACAAATAATGATATATATTTGTAAAAAAATATTAAATATTTAAAAATAAATATTGCTTACCATATTAGTCATATGCTTGGCCATTGAAACTCTGGCAATAATATGCATAATTTGAGATTATAATCAATTAACTTTGTTTTTATAACTTTTATATTGCTTGCACACTAACAATACAATTATTTCCTTCACAATTATAAATAAGAAAAAATTGATAAATTTATGGATATCAAACCTGACAATTATCTCCCATCCATTTAGCTACAATTTATTTCCACACATTAGTAGGAATAAAATAAGGTGGGTGTTTTTAGTGACCTTCTTGGGTTTTGTATTTCCTAAAATTTAGTTGCCTAATACGCAATATCCGCTCATAATATTAATACTTCACTAAATTCTCAAATGCTTGCTTCAGGTTAAATTTCTTGAGTAGGTACTGAACTTTCCTTTTATTTCAATTTGAGCAACAACTTTTAATTTGTATCAAAATAGGCACTAAGCTTTGATTGGATTACATTGGCAAAGTAATTGGGACTTTCAATGAGATTTTGGTAACGTGGAATTGGAATGTCTACGTGGACACAAACAGCACACATCAACTGTGCTCGTGCTTTGTTTAATGTCAATAACTTATACATGCGGCGTTTCTATCTGTCAACTAGGATGTCATGTCATCTTTCTTCTCTCCCTCTCTTACTCTCCTAATGACCCTAGCCTAATATCGACCCACCTTCTGATCGAATTTGAGAATGACGAAACTTAAAAAAGCATCTACCTTCCGATCAAAACCTCGATTCCAAGAGTAGCTCTTTAAAAGGCATGTACATCTACATTTGGAGATTGAGGTGCAGTTACATGTGAAAGTGGAAGAGAAATTTCACCGATAAAAAGAAACAAATACCTATGGAAAAAGATAAGAAGAAAAATGCAACAAAGAAAGAGCAGAAGGTCTTGAAAATCCTAGGGCTAAGGCCCTGAATGACGAATAAGCCCTTAGAAGGACATCTAGGTTTTGGAAGATCCAGTGCCTTTGCACTTGGAAGGACCTCTTGAGTCATGTTGTAATACTTTCTAGTTTCTTTTTCTTTTTCTTTTTCTTTTTTCATTTTTTTTTATATGAGAGGGTTGGTGCAAGGTCAAGTGATTAAATTCAAATTTGGATTTTTGTATAGCTAAAAAAATAGTCATGATATGATTGAATGAATTTAAAGGCATGCTACTTTATGGGTTTTTGTATAGTTGTTACAACATGCTACATTCTCCCAATTAATTGAATAAACATTTAATTTTTTTATTGATGAATTGTCTTTGTACTAAATTAATCATATGAATGAATTGAAGGAATTGTTTCTCATATTTGACATTGTAAGTTGAAGAAATTGTGTCTTGAATAAATTGCATTTATAATTATCAAAGCTATATCTGCATTTCTGTAGCATTGTACTTTAGTTTGATGTATCTCTTACAAAATTGCATATGACCTATATATTTCTTCATTTCTACCATATTTCAATTGAAGGAATTATATGAATTGTATTTACAGTTGTATTTTTAGTGAAACAATAATATTGTTACAAATTCAAGTAACTAATAAATTTATATTGCTTATGGGGTAGAGATAAATTTGTTAGGAGTAAATTCAAATAAGTAATGAATTTGTAGTGTTTGTTAAGTTTGATTTTGTCATTGTTTTTGATCATTACCTTGATTTTAATCTTGAATCTGTTTAATTAGAATCAAGTAATCAATGAAAGTTACAAATAGTAAACACCAAACAATAAAAATCCAAGCAAATGTAGGGTAAATTTTTTGAAGTTATGTAATTCTTAAGTTATGCATAATTCTTGAGTTTTGTTTTTCATGAAGTATCCAATCACATGTATGTAAACAATAAACATCTCAAATTAATAAAAAGTGTATGAATGCTTCCCACAAGTGAGCTAGCCAAGCTATATTCAATAAAAGTCCATAAATGCATATGACATAGATTGGTGGCATCCACGCAGACGTTCCAGCATTCATGTCACTAGGAACTCATCCAAAAGCCCCAATTGCCTTACCGGTGCAGTCAAATCAAAGTTTAATGCCCATTTTAATACAAATTTAAAGTTGATGTCCAAGTTGAAATAAAAGCAAAGTTCAGGTTTCACTCAAAAACTTTACAAACTTACTGCACTTCTTATAATTTGTTATATGAGAAGCCTAAAGCCAAATAAAAAGCAAAAAGTGTACCCAACTCTGATTTAGGACATTGAGAATAAAGTAAAGTATCCGTGATCCGTTAATTTTTTAATGAAAAGAATATGTGTTTCACTCATGATGGCATTATAATCCTATATATCCATGGTATAATAATATTATACATTATGATGTTCAAATGATAATAAAAATATGTTAAATTATTATAAAAGCATATTTCTCACACCCTAAATAGTGGATCAAATTAGAAATATTGAATTAACAATTTTTATATAAATATAGGATTCTATATTTACTTGCCATCATATATCTCAGCTTCAATTCCCTCTCCTAATTTGATAACTTTTGCTTTTCCTCTCACATTTAGCTTTTCAGTAAAATAATCTATGTATTTAAAAACATTTATAGTGTATGGCACATGAAGAATATATAAATTAAAAGAGTTATTTCATTACACTTTTTAGATTGGTTGCGGTGATAAAGAAGAATATACTTTATTTGTTGATGGGTTAGATGATTATGCTTTTGAGTGCAACGAGCAATTGAGATTAATTTCTGCATCTCCATATTCTATTTCATTTTGTAAATGATTATCTTGTGATTTTGAATTTGCATCATTTCTAACTCGAGTTTTTGTTTTCTTTGTCATGATCAATATAGTTTTTGTAATTGAATTGATGTTTTCCAACTTAATAAAAAAGGCAAATTCTAACTTACCATAAATATATTTAAGTGTTTTATGGTTTATTGCTAAAATAGGTATCATGGTATAAAATACTAATTAAAGTGGGAGAACATAATAGGCTTTTATCAATATTTTAATTCAAAAAAATTAGCATATATGAAAGTTTATTAGAAACCATAATAATGTTATTATAATAAAATCAAGATCCAAGTAATAGGCATAAAGTAAACAATGAGACTCACCAAATAGTATAATGCTAAAAAAATAGCAAAGACTAATGCCAAAAGCTTCAATTAGTGTATTGTCATATCTTCAACTCCATTCTTATTGTAGTCTATATCTTCAAAATTATCTCAACACTGTGACCCACTTACATCAGGAACTATATAGTTTTCTTGATATGGCTCTTCATTTTTTTGGCATTTCATTAAGATTTCTATCACCATATCTTCAACTCTGATGAAGGATCCAAACATGCACTTCGATCACGGCACCAATAAGCCCTCTAGCACGGTGACGCAATCAAGAGAAAGAAAGGAGTATTGAAAAACCAAGAAGAAGAAGATAAGGGTTAGGGTTGTTTTATTGATTTTTTTTATTCAAACCTTTATAGAATTTATATTTACTGATAAATTATAAATTAAATTTATATAAGAAGTTACAATTAGTTTCAAATCCTTCCCATTGGAAGCCATCTTTTTATTCAAATTAAAATCTCATAAAATTTAGATTAAAATTCTATTTTTACTTTATAAGTATATCTTTTATTATATATTTGTGGACCCCATCTCCCTTAAATAAGAAAGAAAAAATAGACCCCACCTCCATTAAATAAGAAAGAAAAAAACGGTTGCTTTTATTTTCCCATTTTTTAACCCGTGAAATCCCTCTATCTTCTTTCCTAAAGCCATGAGCCTTCTCTTCCATTTATTTCTTCACCCAACCGGAACTCCCTATTCCTGAGCCTCACCGTCGACCTCACCGTTAGCCATTCCATCGCCTTGGGTTTGGAGCTTCAAAAAGGTGATCCAGCAATTAAAAACTTCATCCATCTTTCTTTGTGCCTCCCTTGTTTGGTGAGCCGATGAAAATCATAGACTTTCTCCCTTGTATGTCATGGAGCTAGGAGCGGCCTCAAGGGCTTGTTGTTGGCCAAATTTTCGCAATCCAACCTTGTAAGCCTTTTGTTTGTAGATTTTTCTTGTTCTTGCAAATTAGGTTACCAAGTTTGTGGGTAAAATGAGATGATGCTTACTTATTATATTTTTTAGCCCAACTGGTTAGTTCTTCTTTGCTTTGCTAGTAAAAAAATATTAGTTTGTATTGATACCATGTGCCTTATTTGTCTATTTGGTTAATTGCTTAGTTTTAGTTATGCCCACAAGGTGTTTGTTGAAATGCTATTGTCCTTTAAACATGATTTTTGGCTATTGTATGGCTAAATTATCTTGTGATTAGATGTTTAGTGTTAGATAGAGTAGAAAGTGAGTCTTTGAATTTTACTATGGTCTTTGATTCATGTTTTGGGTATTGTTAAATTATTGTTTTGATATATTTTGATTATCAAAACTATGTATATGTATGTATATGCAAAATTCTGATTCATAATTATTTAATTAATTCAGGTTTTACTGTTTAAAGAAAAAAACATTCTTATACTATTCAAAAATTCTTGTTCTGACTTTTATGCCTATCTTTCAAATTCAGAACTTATAGATATTCATTAATTATTTATTTTGAAATTAGGATGATGGGCTTAAATACGGATTATTATGAGTTTAGCTTTTATACTATTTTTTTTTTTTGTGAGGTACTGAATTCCTTGGGAATCATTATTTAAAGTTATAATTATAAACCCAGCTTTTTGATCACTTGTATATGCAATTAGTTATCTAATTAATTATTTGGGTTATTGACTATACTTATTCAATTAATGGATCATTTGCTTTGTTTTACGGATTAATGTATAGAAATATTGCTATTTTTCTTATTTGCTTGTTAAAGGTATTATTAGTTGGAATAATTGGAATTATTTTTGTTAGAAAACAGGATCACTGAATTTCAGTATTATTGCATTGACGATAATTTTAGACCCAACATATTTTTGTATAGAAACTCGTAGTCCCCATTTAGCTATGCACTAACCCTGTCACTGGGGGTTGAACACTGACTGTGTCAACACGTACTTCTGACATAAAAACTATAGTTTTGCACTATTCCGTCGGTGACGAATAACGGCTTCTAATATTTAGGCTCTGGTCACCGAGGGTAAACATATGAGCTCTGAAATCTGGCTCGGGTCATCGAGTTTAAATAAATGAATTCTGATGTTTTGTTTTGGCATTAGTTGTTTAGGGGACTTATATGCTCGTCATTTTGGTAAATTCAATCTGTTTTGAATTATTTCTGATTTCTGGGTTTTATTTTGATATTTATTTCATTATGTTACATTTTGTATATTTTTAGAAATTATTGAATTTTGTGATCCCGATATTTTAGTGGTTGTTTACTGGGCTCCCAAGCTCATTAAGTTGTTCTCATTTTCTTTCAGATCAGGAGTAGGGTTGAGTGGTGGACAGCTTAGCGAGGTCGTGAGCAAGTCGCCATCTAGTGTTTATCAAATTAATAAACTTCCTTTGTTGTGGACTTAGAACTTCTTGTCTTTTGTTTAATTGTCATGTGAGACATTTGTTATTTGTTTTCGTTGTATTTTCGATCATTGTGCCTCTCTGTTGCTTTTGAAAGTTAGTGTCTTTGTCAAATGTTGTTTTATCTAGTGTGAGGCAGGTACTTAGGCCTTGCGTGCCTATTTGGTTACGGCCTTATAGGTATGCAGCTGTTTGTCAACACTTCGGGTTCGGGGCGTGACAATATTATTATAAATATTAATATTTTTATAAATAATATTTTATTACTATTTTAAAAATATTTTATTAACTAAATTTATTTTATAAAACCTCATATCAAAATAAATTTAAAATTAATTTTTTAAAACAAACAATTAGATAGCTTGATTTTTTTTAATTCTTATTGTAGCGATATTTACATAAAATTTTGAAATTATTACTATTACTATTATTATTATTATTATTATTATTTGGATAGATGTAAATGAATATGAAAAATTCTTCCATGTCTTTAAAGAAATTACTCTTTAACTGAACCCAAGCCCAAACCCTATCAATTAATTCATTTTGTGTATATAACAATAACCATTTGATTGTATTAACAAATTAAAGTAATTTATTAATTAAAATTAACCACTCAAAGGCAATGAGATAAGCACTATAGTCAAACTTGAACAGTTAAAGATAGTTAACGAAATTATTATAATTCTAATGTATAAAATTAGCAAAATATATTTTAAAGATATTTTTTTTGACAAAGTCGACAAGCAACAAAGTAAAGGATAAACAAGTATAGAGGATGGAGGTGCACCAGTTATGGTGGCTTGAATGACCTCCTAGGAATAAACTCCCCCACCATGCAACTCCAGAAAATGAGAACAAAAGGTACTCCTCACACAGAACTACCATGGGGGACCCAAAAAGTGAATTGTAATTTGAGACTCGAACTCGAGACCTCCCAATCACAAGCATGGATAGTTACCGATGGGCTAGTTTCCAATTCTTTATTTTAGACATCTATTTCAACCTAATGGTAATAGAGAATTTGAGTTAATACTTTTCTATGTGACTATATTTACTAATAAATTTCTGAATATATTATTAATTAAAATTTTAATATATATAATTATTATTTTATATAGTATTGGGCATTTTTAATGTATTGGGTATTTTTTAAAGCTTATGTGCACTTCCAAAAATGAAAATTTGCTAAAAAAAATCTTTAAAAAATATAAAATTAATTTATATTTTAATAAAATGTATAAGTTTGATTTTCAAGCATAAAAGTTCATAATAAATTAAACTATTTTGTGTAGGTTTCCAATATTCTTTAGAAAAATAAAAATAAAAATAGAAGGCTTGAGATGTTGTTGCAAATAGGTATTTCAAACAAAATGAAAGCGTTTATGACAATATTGAAGTTGGTCACAAATGCTCTTCCAAAAGCATATGGTTTTTGGTGACAGCATCCGTACTAATTGCATTTTTTTTTTTTAGCGACGGCCATTAGTGTTGATCACAAATGCTCACATTTTTTGTAAGTGACATGAGTATGTTTTTACAACATCATTAGTGCCGGTGACAAAACCTCATGGTTTTGACAACGGATATTTTTGTTGGTCACAAATATTTATAGTTTTGATGAAAAATAATTGCCATTGATTGCAAAAGCTAAAGATTATTCTGACGGCAATTGGTTTTGGTGGCAAAAACATATAATTGCTGCAATGAAAATTGGTGTTAGTCACAAAAGCGTATAATTTTTGCAATGGCTTCGCATAAGCTTATAACTTTTTTGCAACAACATTAGTGCTGGTTTCAAAATGCTTACAATTTTTGTGATACCAATTATTGTAATCGTAAAAATCTTAGGTGGCGTTTGGTTTGATGTAATTCTAAATGCAGTAGATTTTCAATTATAATATAATTGGAAATATTTAGTTTTCAAAATACAGTGCAGTCAAGTCTTGTGTTTGGTTGGATGTAACTGGATTTATTGTATTATAAGATTTTATATTTGTTTGGAAGGATTTGTAAATTTAGAATTGGAAAAACACATGTGTATAAGTGTATATATATGTGTGTAATATATATATGTGCGTATATATGAGTATATATGCATATAGGCATATATATATATACTTACATGTATATGACTATATGTATATGTAAATATACTATGTATAGGTATATGTATGTGTGTATATTCATATATGCATATGTATATAAGTATATATGTAGAAGTGTATATATGTATATGTATACATGTGTATGTATGTGTGTATATATGCATATGTGTATGATTATGTGTATATGTATATATTTTTGTATACATGTATGTATATATATGTGTGTGTATATGCATATGTGTATGCGTATGTGTATGTGTATGTGTATGTCTATATATTTCTATATATGTTTATGTATATATGTATATATGTATGTACATATGCATATATATTAATATGTATATGCATATGTATATATACACATATATATATTAACTAAGTATTTTCAACTCCCGGGATTTCGACTTACGCCCAATTTGGGCGTAAGTCCAAATACATCCGTGAGAGTAATTGGGTTTTACTTTGATGTTTTAAAATCCCTCAAACCAAACAAAGGATTTTTGAATGTGGTATTGAAGTTACATTGATACCACAAAACAAACACTACCTTATACTTTTTGTAACCAAAAAAATTTTCAGTTGGAAAAGAAAAAGTTTGTGTTGGTCACAAAAGATCAAAGACCTTGTGATGGTTCTCGTGTTGTTTGAGACATATTTTTATTGGTTGCAAAAAAGCATGTTTTTTTCTTGTAGAAAAGCCCACTTTGGTGTTTGCCTAAGTACACAAATATGATGAAGCATAGCATCTCAACATCCATGGAGGTACCCCTCCAACTTCCCATTGGGTTCTCTCCTCACCTTTTTAACATGGGAAACATAATTCCGATTAACCATGTGGTTTCTTGATAGACCGATCCATGGAGACCGCTATGCAACAGCTGAGTCTATGCCTCACTATTACCAATAATAACATCATATCAAAATATCAAGATACAATTTGTAATTTTTTGGCATGTGTATAAGTTTTCTCTCATAATCATAGTAGCATTTATGCACCTCTAAAACACATGGCATCATTATCAATAAACATTATAAAAAACATTTGCAGCCCGATCATTTACTAAACCATTTTCAATCCCACAATAGAACATTTTAATTAGAAAAAAAATATTATAAAACCAATAGCCCTAATGGAATTAAGCATTAAAAACCATCCACTCACAGTGAGGTAAAAGATAACTATGGAAACTCAAAACCAGCTATTCTTCCATGAGTTATTTGCTCTTGTCTAGGGCTTCACCTCCTATATAATTTCCAATTCATTATAAACTTGACTCAAGGAAGCATGCATCCAGGATTAAATATGCATTTCTAATCTTACATTCAACTCATGGATAGTTTGAGTGGCTATTGAAGTTGTTCGGGTATGATTCGGTTGAAAACTAATTCCAATTAAAGTTGAACTAACTCAATTAAAGCTAAATCCCAACTTGAACCAATTCAATTTCTATCAAATTGAAGTGAACAAATTATTTCAATTAAACTCGGATAAATTGACAATTTTAGCCTAATTGGCTCAACAAAACCTAGTTCAATTAGATAGATTCAACCCAATTGAGTTGAACCAAGCCCAATGTAAGTTATTCAATTCAATTGACTAAACCTAATTTGAATCAAGGCAGTTGAACCTAACTAGTTCATTTGAGTCTAAAGACTTGCTTGGGGAGAAGGGTTGAGAAGGGTTTTGGAGGGTTTATGAGGTAAAGGTTGTCTGAACCCTAGCTTAGGAAGAAGGGTTGATGTTGGAGAAGCGGTTTAGGAGGTAAATGGGGATTAAAAACATTCCATTTTACCTCCACTTCTCAATCCTCCAATTTGGAGGGTTGAAAAGAGTTGATGTCTTTTTTAAGACAGAAATGACCTTATTGTGATATTGTAATGACCTAACATATGCTTTATTACATGATGAAAATGAAAGAAAGAAAACCAAACCCTAACCTGGAGAGCTTTCTCTCCTCTTCCTATCACTGGAGACCCACCAAAATCTCTTGTCGGAGATCCGTTAGACCTCTGGTGAGTATATTGTTTCTTGTTTCAATGTTTATCTTTTTGTTTTTCTCTTCTTTAGTGAGTCTATATTTCTTTCTTGATTTCTTCGTTTGGTTTCTGTTTGGTTTAGAGCAGTTGATCATGATTTTGGAGGTGATAGTTTTAGCTTTAGATGATGTTTTTAGCCTTTAGAGTAGCAAATCAGCTTGGTTTTCAGCTTCAAGTAATAATTCTACACATTGTTCCTGAATTCTTCTTCTGTCTTGTTTGAAATTTAGCTTAAATCTTTATCTGAGTATCATTCTCACATGATATTTTTCCTTTTTTTTTTATGAATTCACTGCTATATATTTGGACAAGTAGATTTATTCATCAAAGGATGAGACTCTCAATCCCCTGATGATCCAGTCCACAATGGTAAATGATTTCCATAATAATGTTAAATCATTATCTTAAACAATGATTTCCCATGATGATCCTTATTGTGGTAAATGATCACAATAATGACAAATCATTTGAGACTCTCATCCTTAGGTGAGTATTGTGGTAAATGATTTAGCATTATTCTCAGGTGATCATTACATTTACCACAATCATGCTAAATCATTGTTTGAGTCGCATCCTTAGGTGATAATTTCCTATATTCTTTGTTTAGAAAAAATACTTTTAGTGTTACACATATGGAAAAGTAGATATGCATTTAGTGCAATAGTTTCAGATATAGTTTACATTGGCGTGGCTATTATACTCATCTAATCATGGACCATGTATTAGAGAAATCTGATGGGAATTCACCATAGATATAAAAGACCATGTTTAGAGATATAAGATTTTCATTTTGGGTTAGCACATGGGCTCCATTAGAATGATGACTTCATGTTCCTCTCACAATTCAAGCTAAGAAAGGGTTGATTTTGCTAGATCATTTTTGCCATAAGTATGAAAAGGCCAGGTTTTGTCTTATTAACATGGATTCATAACTAAATCTCTATTCTTACACTTGACTCATAGCGGTTGGAAAATCCTGTAAGATTAATTGAACTACTGTTTGGGTTGTAAACATCTAAATTTTTTTTAAATGATCATTAAATTCTTAATGATATTGCCTGCTGAGATATATCTCTCGTCTAAATTTTTATTCTTATTCATAATCGTCTTGATGCTTACATCCATCAAAATCTGATGTTGTAAATTTCATCGTCTATTTCATAAAACTTGAAAAAAATTTCAATAAAGTATGTAAAGCTATTAAAGCTTACATCCCATTCTAATCAAGTATACTCATAAGCATGTTCTATGGCAACGTCTAACTTCCAAGGCACAATATAAGCAACATTGACATGTCACTTGGAGGAAATTAAAAAGGCACTTTAGAATAAAGGAAAAATGGTCAAAGAAATTTTTTTGAAAAAGATACAGTACTTAGCTAGATTTGCCTCCTTAAGGCCTGCAAAAAATTCTTTTGAAACTCAAAGCACCAAAACCTAGGAATGAGCAAAATTGGACAAGAGTTGATCGAGATTAGAGCAAGATGATAGTGTGAAAATAAAGAAGAAGATGAAATGGACACTAGTTTTTCCTTAGTGTTTGATGAAATGCCTAGTTGAGAGTTTTGGTCAATGGGGTTCTTAGTAGAAGTAAGACTTTTCAAAGATTTCCAACCAGCCAACCAAAGCACATGGCTCACTACTCAATATATATATTCTAATCAAAAAGGTAACAAGTCAAAAAGATACAACCCATACTTCCATTAGCCAGACAAACACACAACCCATACTTCCGCTACACCATTCTGCCGTGCTGTATATGGAGCTGTGCATTCCCTATGAATTCCATAACTTTTACATTACTTCTGGAACTCAACTAAGGAGAACTCTCTACCCCGATCACTCCTCACTACCTTGAGCTTTCCTTCCAGTTTGCCTCTCCAGCATTACATAGAAAATATGGAAGTACTTATAGGCCTCGGACTTGTTCTTGAGGAAATACACCCAACACCACCTGCTAAAGTCATCAACAACCAAATAAAAATATTGTTAAGCACCTAGTGAATCTTAACTCATATGTCCACTCAAGTCCATGTGCACTAGTTGAAGAATTGAGGTTGCTCTTCGAGATACTCTAGATGGGAAACTTGTTCTTGTTTGCTTTGACACAACACACTCCTCGCATTGATTGCTTTGCTTCAGTTCTGGTATGCCAACAACCATCCTTTTCTTAGCCATGGATTGCAAACTTCTGTAGTTGAGATGCAAGAACCTAAGATGCTATAATTCACCCAAGCTTTGACCTGTCACAACCACATTCATCCTCCCAATGTTTGAGATATCCACTGGAAACATATTATTCCTTGTCCTTTGAATAGTAATGACTTAATTCTTGCTTTGATTGTCACTTATAACACATTTATTATGATTAAACACAACAAAATAACCCCTCATTAGTAACTGTCCAACATTTAGGAGATTGTGAGCCAAACCTAGA
This sequence comes from Dioscorea cayenensis subsp. rotundata, assembly GCF_009730915.1. Classification (NCBI taxonomy): domain Eukaryota; kingdom Viridiplantae; phylum Streptophyta; class Magnoliopsida; order Dioscoreales; family Dioscoreaceae; genus Dioscorea; species Dioscorea cayenensis. Next base: position 184,356 of record NW_024087666.1, read on the forward strand.
ATATTTTAGACTCCTTGCAGCTGCTTTACCTCTCCTCCTTCAGTGTATATACCCACAGTACTCACACCACGAACCAACATCTCCTTGCCATCACCCAATCTCACGCTCTCCTTCTGAGATTCATCCAGGCACCTGAGAAGACTTCCATCTCATGTCATATGATTTGAGCAGCCGCTGTCAATGAGCCAGATAGAAGGTTTTGCATCTTCAAGAGAACTGCTAGCCATGAACACATTATTGGTCTCCTTTTCCTCAACAACCAGATTAGTTACGTTCTACTGTTGCTTCTCTCTTGCCCAACAGTCAGCCTTCATATGCCCAAACGTCTTACAATATAAACACTGGACAGTACTTCTATTTTCATAACCTCTTCCTCGGCCTGCTCTTCCTCTTCCTCTACCACGGGCAAAATGCTTGCCACAACCTCTACTATCACCCTATTAATTTCCAGAGTTTGAACTTGTTCCTTTATGGTAATGAGAACCAGTGGCATCACCTTTTGCATGTAAAGCCTTTTCTCCCAGCTTTACTCCAGTCCGATTCACATGAACTTCATGAGCTTGGAGAGACCCGCTCAACTCATCCATTGTGAGCTTTGTAATATCCTTTGACTCTTCAAATGCTACTGCAACAAAATCAAACTTTGGATGTAAACTCCTCAGTACTTTGGCTACCACCTATTCTTCACTGAGCTTATACCCAAGCCCATGAATTTGGTTCACTATGGACACTATCCTTGAGCAGTAATCTTGTATACACTCACTATCATCCATATGGAGAATCTCAAAGTTCTGTCTGAGGGATTGCTTTCTCACCAATGCCACCTTGATGCCTCCTTAGTACTGTCTTTGAATCATTTTCCAAGCTACCTGGGTGGACTCTGCCTCTGCTATCCGATATAAGATTAGTTTATCCACCGTCTGCTGGATAATGCTCAACGCCTTGGCAACCCTCTTCTTATTCTCTCTATTAGTTGCTTCATCTTTGGTCTCAGCTACCCCATTCTCTACTAGGGATGGCAATTTGTACCCTACCCGATAGTATACCCGTACCCGTACCCATACCCGTACCCAGTCAAAGAGGGTATTACCCTCTTTGAGCGGGTATGGGTACAGGTAAGGGTATTACCCTTTATTTTTTGACTGGGTACGAGTCGAGTAATGGGTATGCCCCCACCCTACCCGTATCCTTACCCTTACCCTTACCCGTTGAAGAGGGTACAGGTAAAACCCATACCCGTACCCTTACTCTCTCCTATATATATATATATATATATATAATTTTTATTAAACTAAACATTTACCGAAGATCTATTTTCATGGTGATTAATTTGAAAATAATACTTCAAATTTTCTCTTAATATATTATTTTAAATTTTATTTAATTTTTATATTTATTTTGATAAAGTATAATTTTATCAAAATTGAATTTTTGACACATATTAAGAATCATAATTAAATTAAAAAATAAACATTATAAAACAAATATAAAAAATAAATGTTATAATAATTTATTCTATAAATTATAAGAACATCCTGAAAATTAAGATACTAATAAAAAATCAATTGGATATAACTTACGAGAATTACTTATAATGTTTTTATATTCAAAATCTTACTAAACATTTATAAAATTTGAAGCTATATAAAATATAAGTAGTAGATATATAAAAAAATTTAAAACAAAAACTAAGATAGTTAAACATAAAAAAAAATAAATGTTAAAGTTATGATAAATGCTTGTGCGATATGAATGCGAAGCGTTCATTCCTTATGTTGAGCCTTACTTTTCTCTGGTTTTTACACTAATATGTGTGTTTTTATGTTACTTTCGTGCAGGTGGGGTTGTGAGGCCGATTATGAAGGAAAGAAGCCAATGTGGATCACAATGCACCGATTTTGGAGGAAATCTTGCTAAGGTTCAAACGCGAAGACATAGGTCGGGTATGAGATGCTAGAGTGTGTGCCAACCTCCTCGTATTCGAGTTGGCACATCCATTTGGGGGGCACAAAGGTAGTCACACTCGAGCATTCCGACTTATGCACATAGAACAAGAGCTCCACCAACTTGTCTATCATTGAAGAAGCAAGTGATCCACGACGTGAACGTGTGCCCGTTTGCGTTACCCCGATAAAAGTATGGATTCGGGAAGCTATTCAGGATGGATATTGTAGCAGAGCACTGTAGCAACACTGTAGCAAAAGTACTGTATTATCACTGTTCACAGCCAGCCGAGAAAACTGCAGAACAGAGAATCCACAAGAGCGTGTGGAAATTCCACACGCCCGTGTGAAAAATCCACAGGGGCGTGTGGATCCCCGATTCCAGCTCTATTTAAAGCCGATTCAACCCCGATTTTAGTATTCTTTTCCCCATCTTTTCCCCAACTTGATAGAGGGCTTCGGCTAGGGTTTTGAGGGGTATTGGCTAGGGTTTTGGAGAGGTTCTATGGCTCTGACATCGCGCGTCATTTGGAAGAAGGTTATTGGGAGAGCTTTTGTCGGCACCGATCCGGTGAGGTGTATCCTAGGCCGGACAAAGGATCCCTTTCGACGAGTAGAGGACTCTCCACAAGACCATCGACACGACCAACGAGGGGGTTTTCTATGGATTCATTGCTTTTACATTCTATTTCTTTGATTGTATTTAGCTCCATGGAGAGCTAAACCCCTAGTGGGTAATTGGGTATTTGTGAACCCTAGGATGTATTCGTTTCATTGAATCTCTTTATTATGCTTTCAATTAATTGATGTTTATTGTGAGTTCCAATCTTGAATGCTTGATTGTATGAACATTTTTCCTAGAGTCACACTATGGTTGAGAGTTCTTATTGGTTACCTTGTGAGTGAGTGACACACCATGAGCGTTAGACAAAGCTAGGTTGGAGAGGGTTGAGAGGGTGAGTCGAGAGGTACAGGAGCGTCCCCTTTTTCCCCGACGTGATAGATTCTACCTCCGTTCCTCGAGTTCTTTGCGGCCATAATAGAGTGAATGGTCTAATGGATGACCCTCCGCTGGGGCTTAGTTGCGAGTGCAACGGAGTGAAGCATTGAGGTGATCTTACTATCTAGGGCTTAATCGTGGTTAGGGACCTTCCACCTGGACCAAAGGGTTAGGTCTATAATCAGGAAGAGATTTATCACTTGGAATCCCTAGAGCTCATTGCAACTCTATGCGAGTGCGAGGTGTTGAGATTGTTCGATTTCTTCTCCGCGACATGTATAGAGTTAGGCATAGTTGACCTTAGATTGGGACTATGTATTTAAGGATTTCCACGACTCATCATTGCATTGATTAGGAAGCATAATAGAAGGTTCTTGCACTTGAAACGATTGTCCTATGCGAAGCATTATCCGAGTACCCCATCTTTATCGATTGCCTTACCTTCTCCTTTACTTTTGCTCTCTTACTTGTTGTTTTTATTGTTGATAATTGAATCATTGTCACACTTATCACTACTGATATTTCATATAGCTAAGAACCGAATTAAGTGTTTTTATTCCCTACTCCCTGTGGATTCGATACCCGCTCATCCGAGATTATTATTTCGACAAACCCGTGCACTTGCGGGATATACGCAAGGGTACCTTGTCAAGTTTTTGGCGCCGTTGCCGGGCAGTAGGCGTTTAGAGATCTTTGCACTTTATTTTCTTAGCTATTTCACCATACATTCTATTTCATATCTTCTTATTCTATCATCGTTCTGATTTCTTTTTCTTTCTTTTTGGGTACAGCTCCAGGTTATGACCCAAGGGAATCCCTCAATATTGATTGAAGGGGATCCCGAGCTTGAACATACACTTAGAAGAAAAGGGAAAGAGCATGTGCAAGAACAGTCTAATTTAGCTGATTTAGAAGTGGAAGGATCTGAAAACATGGCAGAACAGAATGAGCAACAGCGAACATTATCAGATTATGCTAGACCTTCAGTGTTGGGGACACAATCGAGTATTGTGCGTCCCCCGATTACAGCTCAGAACTTTCAATTGAAGCCGGCATTCATCCACATGTTGCAGCAATCCGCACAGTTTAACGATTTGGCCGATGAGGATCCTAACAGTCATATAGAGAGTTTTCTCGAGGTGTGTGATATGCTAAAGATAAACGGAGTGACGGATGATGCCATCAAGTTGAGAGCCTTCCCATTTTCCCTAAAGGGGAGAGTGAAGCAGTGGCTACACTCATTACCTAGAGCATCGATCCCCACATGGGAGGAGATGGTAGAAGCTTTTCTTGCCCGTTATTTCCCTCCCGGAAAATCTGCAAAGCTTAGGAATGAGATCTCATCCTTTGTTCAGTTGGAATTGGAGTCTCTATTCGAGATATGGGAAAGGTTCAAGGAGCTCTTGAGAAAGTGCCCGCAACACGGATTCCCGGAGTGAATGATTGTTCAGAACTTTTATAATGGTTTGAACCCGAGTACAAGGCAACTCTTGGGTGCGGCAATAAGAGGTACCTTAGGTAGCAAGACCCCCGATGAGGCCCGTTAGTTAATTGAAGAAATGGGGTTAAACAGCTACCAATTGAATGCTAAGGAGAAGAAGAAAGTGGCCGGTCTCCATGAAATAGATGCGGTAACTTTATTGGCGGCTCAAGTGGAGAATTTGAGTAAGAAGTTAGATCTTCTAACTTCAAATAGAGTGGCGGCCGTGACTAATTACACCGGGTGTGGTGGAAGACATGCTCCCTCCGATTGCCCGATTTCTATCGGTGATGTTTCTTCAGTGGAGAATGTTGATTTTGTAGGTAATGTCATGAGACCTCAAGGAAACCCATATAGCAATACCTACAATTCGGGTTGGAAGAATCATCCCAATTTCTCATGGAGTAATCAAGGTCCACAAAAGGCCATGGGGCCACCGGGTTTCCAACAACAACAACAAGCCCCTCAGGTGGAAAACAGAGTCTCAGGTTTGGAACCCCGAATGACTGACTTAGAGAAGTACTTGGCTAGATTTGTGCAATCTGCAAATACAAAGTTTGAATCAGTCGAGGCTACACTTCGCAACCACATCGCCTCTTTGCATAACCTTGAAAATCAGGTGGGGCAAATTGCGAAGTCTCTCTCTGAAAGGCCACATGGAAGCTTGCCGAGCAATACAGAGACCAACCCTAGAGAGCACGTGAAGGCGATCACTTCGAGAAGTGGTCGTGAGGTTTAAGGTAGGCTTCCGAGTGAGAAGCCAAAAGAACACGCACCCGAGGTTATAAAGGTAGAAGAGGGGACAAGCAAGGAGAAAAAGATGGCATCCTCACCTTTCAAGCCAAGAATCCCTTATTCCTCTAGATTGAAAAATGACCAAGGGGATGAACAGTACAAAAAGTTCCTGAGTTTGTTCAAGCAACTCCACATCAATATTCTTTTTGTTGAGGCATTGGCCCAAATGCCTAAGTATGCGAAGTTCTTGAAAGACTTGTTGACTAACAAGTGGAAATTGGAGGAAAGTGCTTCAGTGATTTTAGATGCTTCATGCTCGGCGGTGTTGCAAAAGAACATGACGAACAAGAAGAAAGACCCGGGAAGCTTCATCATTCCGTGTAATATTAGCAATTTAGGTGAGGAAATGGCATTAGCGGACTCAGGGGCTACTATCAACGTCATGCCATACACTTTCTTCCAAAAGCTAGGCTTGGGCGAGCCTAGGCCTACTCGAATGACTTTGCAACTAGCGGACCGAACAGTGTGACATCCGAGAGGCATCATTGAAGACGTGCTTGTCAGGGTGGACAAGTATATTTTTTCGGTTGACTTTGTAGTGCTAGATATCGATGAGGATGCGGATGTACCCTTGATACTTGAGAGACCGTTCCTGCGAACTTCCAAAGCATTAATTGACATGGACGGCGGAGAGCTCACATTAAGAATTGGAGATGACAAGCTCACATACCGCCTTGCTAAAGCCATGCGGCATTCTCTTGATTTCGATGACACTTTATACTTTCTAGACACTACTGATGAGATTGTTGATGAATACATGCAGGAAATGTTCAATCCGGATCCATATGATGGTTTGTTCGACCAAGAGGAGGGACATGAAGATGTAATGATGCTTGGATCAACGGAAGAAGTACCATCTACCCCAGGGATCTTGAAGAAGGTGCTCCAGAAAATGAAGAGGGCTAGGAGATGCCACCGGAAACACTCCAAGGCTGTTGGAGACGTCCGTGAACGGAAGGAGTTTGATGAACCATTGCTAGGTGATCCCAATCCCGATAATACACCCTCTATTTTCAAGAGAATGTCCTCATCATGCTTTCAAGTCATGGGTAAGAGGGCAAACTTCATTTGTGAACCCCCGTGAGGTAAGACAAGATATGTCAAACTTAGTAACGTTAAACAAGCGCTTCTTGGGAGGCAACCCAAGTGTTTACTGTTTTCTTATTTTCTAGTTTAGTTTGTTTGCATGAATAATCTGTTAAGTGTTGGTGTCTTGATTTTTAGATGCTTGTGCTGAGATTTTCTTGTGGGCTTTGGTGTATTCATCGTGTGTTTTCATGTGGAATTGGCGAATTTGTGTCGTTTGAGCTTTAGGCCATGTTTTTCACTGGTAAAATTTGCATAATAGGGCAGGCTCTGAGTGTGTAAACATGTTCAGAGATTTTCTCCAGAGCTTGCAGAATTTTCTAAGGCATCCAGAGAAAGCACACAGGCGTGTGGAATTTTCGCACGCCCGCGGATTTGCACTGCGAGCTCATCCAGAGAAGGCACAGGGGCGTGCGGCGGCCCCTGTGAATGACCATGTGACTGCACACGGCCGTCGGTAATTTCCCGACGGCCGTGTGACAGGGGCGTGGACTCGCCCCTGTGGGTGACCTTGTGAAAACTGCACGGGCGTGGGAAACTCTGCAGAGGAGTTCTCTCCATCCCGAGAAGACACAGGGGCATGTGCCTACCCCTGTGAGTTGGGCATGTAAATGTCCACGCCCGTGCAGAATTTCCGCACTGGCGTGTAGAACACTTGGTATTTTTCTCGGATGTCCAGAGAAGCCACAGGGGCGTGCAGCTGCCCCTGTGGGTCGGGCGCACGAGCGTGGGTATTTTCCGCATGCCCATGCGAGAGCAGTCAGAGTCGATGAGTGTTATCCCGAGGGCGCACAGGGGCTTGTGTGCGCCCCTGTGGCTCTTTTGTAATGAGGCGCACGGGCATGGGCAATTTCCGCATGCCCGTGTGGATGCACAGAACGCCAAGGGGCACAAGTTCTTTTTAAAGAAGAATAGTTTCTCTCCCTCTTCACGTCCTCTATTCATCTAAAAACACTTTCACATCATTCTCCGATTTCATAGCGCCAATTTGGTAGGATTTTTGTGAGGTTTTCCGGCCGGTTCTTCATTTTTCTCATCCCATCTCGTCGGTAAGCCCTATTTAGCATTTTCGTTGACAATTCATGGTTTCCATCGATTAATCTGGTTAATAATGCTTCGTTTCTTCAATTAGAAAGATGAATTATGTGTAGAATGAAGTTAGAAGTATTTTTAATTTGTATTTTTGGATTTTTGAAGCGCGGCCGTGCGGTTTTCACGCCCCGTGGATCCACACGGGAGTGCGGAAATTCCACACGACCGTGTGGATTTCTGCGGCATTATTTTATCAACTTGTTTGATCGATTCCATTTCAAATTTTGCAGATTATGGCACATCGGTCGAGGAAACAAGCTGATAAGAGGTCGCGTGAGTCATCCCCTGTACCTAAGGGCATGAGTTTCGTGATTCCAGAGCATCAGGTTCGCTATGAGCGCTTGTCGAGACTCCGGTTCGGACAAACTCAATTCCTGGATAAGAGTATACTGAGAGATCTACAGCAGGTAGATGAGTTCGCTGATGAGGTTGAGGATCTCGCTTCAGCAGGTGGTTGGCGGCAGTTATTAACGATTAGAGAGCCAGCCATCCGAGAGTTTGCACTGGAGGTGCTATCATCATTCACGTTTGATAGATCGTACGCGAGCTTCGACAGTTTGGACCCCATTCAGTTCAGAGTATTTGGACACCACCATAGCTTGAGCGTTACTCAGTTTTCAGTTCTACTCGGCTTGTATGAGGAGGCATTCACAGATACGGAGGAGTACGCTCAGTTACCGACATATTATCCTGGAACCTTGACCCCGCAGAGAGCATACAGAGTGCCACGTGCCTCTCCCGACCTGCATACAGATATTTACATGCCATCATGAGTAGGTCGGTGAATGGCCGTGGTGATAGCACTGGTGTTCTGAGCCGACAGGAACTACTGTACTTGTACTCGATGGTGCAGCGCGTACCGATTCACTTAGGGCACATCATGGCAGAGTACATCAGACATCAAGGGTACTATGCTAGACTGGGAGTGATCTTCTTGGGCCCCTACATTACGAGATTAGTGTTGGGCATGGGTCTCTTCGATTCGATTAGCGGGGCCGAGAAGACGAGTATACCTGCTCCCCTAAGCCTAAAGACGATGAGGTTGATGGGCATGGTCCGCAGGGTTCGGACAGGGGTTTTTGCTTTAGTTCTACCAGCTCCGGAGATAGCCGAGGATGAGTGTGATGAAACCGATGAAGACCGAGGCACCTTCAGTGGCAGAGGAACCACCCCCCGTTCATATGTTTTCACCATCTCGAGCTCAGGATCGCTTTGAGAGGCTCGAGGGCGCTTTGGGAGTGATACGGACAGAGGTAGCTGAGGCGCGAGCCGAGATTGCAGAGATTAGGGCTACGCAGACCACTCAGTACACAGAGTTCATGGCACATTTCGACGTATTACAGCAGATCTTAGAGCGAGACGTCGCCTCATCATTTGTCTTGCGGCCGAGGACTCCTCAAGCCCTCTCAGTTCCTCCAGCATCCCCATCCTCTACCCCGGCACCGGTGGATCCACCATGTGCGTCTTCACCAGCAGCAGCACCAGAGCCCGAGGGCGACACCGACACTTGACTTTATTTTACTTTTATGCACTTTAATTTTAGACTTGTTCACTCAGAAAGGATTCTCCTTCTGAATTTATTTTCATTTTGCATCTCGAGTTGTATTCATTGTCTATCTTTTATATATACTCGAGTTATTTTATTTTTATTGAGCTTCACTGAACCCCCTCGTGTATGCGTGCAGATGGTCTTGTCATCATGGGAATTGAGACTTAGTCATGGGCACGGCCAAGGTGCTTAGGCACTTGGCTGTGTGAGCTTCACAACCCATCGGAACACTACTCCCATGGAATTAGCTTCATCAAACGCAACACTAGGAGTCAGGGGAGTATTGTTTTGATTGCTTCTCCCACATTTGCTTTTGAATGATATACATTTTGAGTGAGCTTGCATGTGTACATTGGGGACAATGTACATCTTAAGTGTGGGGAGAGTTTCATAGTGCACACATCTTTTCTAGTGTTCTTGATTTATATATGATCACATAGACAATGGCGGTTCACCTTAGTTGCAATGATTGTATTCTTGAGTTTAGGATAATTTTTAACATTGAATATTTTCATGCTCTAGTTTTGCTTGAATGTCTAGGAATTTTTGCCCGATTTATACTTGTTACACTGTTCACAATTTAAACTCTATTGGAAACTCAAGTTTGATGTTAAAGGGACTAGTTATAGTTGTTCTTGTGTTAAATTCTGAAAAAAAAAAAAGGAACAAAATAGTTTTCTTGTTTGTTTTGCATGTTGGGTGGAAAGAGCTACCACCTATGAAGTATGAAGCTACTCTCATAAGTCGGGTACTAGCTATGCCCTAATGAGAGAAAGAGCTATCTCATAGGATGAGTGAAAGCTACCACTCCGGTAGAAAGAGCTACCACCTCGAAAGTGTGAAAGCCACCTTAGCGGCCGCTTTGGAAAGGGCTACCTTAGAGGATGTGTGAATGACAAGGTCCCCTTGCGTATATCCCGCAAGTGCACGGGTTTATCGAAGTAATAATCCTGGGTGAGCAGGTATCGAATCCACAGGGAATAGCGGATAAAAATACTTAATTCGATTCTTAGCTATGTGAAAAATCAATAGCGATAAGTGTGACAATGATTCAATTCTCAACAATTAAAACAACAAGTAAGAGAGCAAAAGTAAAGGAGAAGGTAAGGCAATCGATAAAGATGGGGTACCCGGATAATGCTCCACCTAGGATAATCATTTCAAGTGCAAGAACCCTCTATTATGCTTTCTAATCAATGCAATAGTGAGTCGTGGAAATCCTTAATTAAATAGTCCCAAATCTAAGGTCAACTATGCCTAAATCTACACATGTCCCAGAGGAGAAATCGAACAATCTCAACACCTCGCACTCGCATAGAGTTGCAATGAGCTCTAGGGATTCCAAGTGATAAATCTCTTCCTAATTATAGACCTAACCCTTTGGTCCAGGCGGAAGGTCCCTAACCATGATTAAGCCCTAGATACTAAGATCACCTCAATGCTTCACTCCATTGCACGCACAACTAAGCCCCTGCGGAGGGTCATCCCTTAGACCATTCACTCTATTATGGCCGCAAAGAACTTGAGGAACGGAGGTAGAATCTAACACGTCGGAGGGGAAAGGGGACGCTCCTGTACCTCTCGACTCACCCTCTCAACCCTCTCCAACCTAGCTTTGTCTAACGCTCGTGGTGTGTCACTCACTCACAAGGTTACTAACAAGAACTCTCAACCCTAGTGTCACTCTAGGGGAAATTTTCATACAATCAAGCATTCAAGGTTGGAACTCACAATAAACATCAATTAATTGAAAGCATAATAAAGAGATTCAATGAAACGAATACATCCTAGGGTTCACAAATACCCAAGTACCCACTAGGGGTTTAACTCTCCATGGAGCTAAGTACAATCAAAGAAATAGAATGTAAAAGCAATGAATCCATAGAAAAAAACCCCCTCGATGGTTGTGTCGATGGTCTTGTGGAGAGTCCTCTACTGGTCGCAAGGGATCCTTTGTCCGGCCTAGGATACACCTCGCCGGATCGGTGCCGACGAAAGCTCTCCCAATAACCTTCTTCCAAACAACGCGCGATGTCGGAGCCATAGAACCTCTCCAAAAACCTAGCCAATACCGCTCAAAACCCTAGCCGAAGCCATCTCGCAAGTTGGGGAAAAGATGGAGAAAAGAATACTAAAATCAGGGCTGAATCAGCTTTAAATAGGGCTGGAATCGGGCGACCACACGGGCGTGGATACTTCACACGCCCATGTGGAATTTCCACACGGGCGTGGATAATTTCCACACGCCTATGTGGATTCTCTGAAATCCTGTTTTCTCGGCCGGTTGTGAACAATGCTGCTACAGTACTTGCTGCAGGGCTCTACTACAGTACCCTGCCTGAATAGCTTCTCGAATCCATACTTTTATCGGGATAACGCAAACGGGCACACGTTCACGTCGTAGATCACTTGCTTCTTCAATGATAGACAAGTTGGTCGAGCTCTTGTTATATGTGCATAAGTCGGAATGCTCTAGTGTGACTGCCTTTGTGCCCCTCCAAATGGATGTGCCAACTCGAATACGAGGAGGTTGGCACACACTCTAGCATCTCACACCCGACCTATGTCTTCACGTTTGAACCTTAGCAAGATTTCCTCCAAAATCGGTCCATTGTGATCCACATTGGCTCATTTCCTTCAAAGTCGGCATCACAACCCCACCTGCAAGAAAGTAACATAAAAACACACATATTAGTGTAAAAACCCGAGAAAAGTAATGCTCAACACAAGGAATGAACGCTTCGCATTCATATCGCACAAACACTTATCAAACTCCCCCACACTTAAGCTTTTGCTTGTCCTCAAGCAAAAATTAAACATTTTGTGCATCAATGAAGAAGATATTGAAAGTACTTGGCCTTAGGTTCACCAAAGTATACAAAGAGAGCATTCTACAAGTAAGGGAAATTTCAACACTAAATATGATATATCTCAGCTCTAGCTAAAAACTTGAATCAAAAAGGACAACAAACCCGAAATCGTGTACGTGTGTGAACTCACTCAAAACAACCCAAGATATACTCCTCAAAGTTCTAAGTACAAGGGACTTATTTATCTACAAAAGTGACAACAATTTCAAAGATGGTAGTAGCTTCACACATCCTCTAAGGTAGCCCTTTCCAAAGCGGCCGCTAAGGTGGCTTTCACACTTTCGAGGTGGTAGCTCTTTCTACCGGAGTGGTAGCTTTCACTCATATTATGAGATAGCTCTTTCTCTCATTAGCGCATAGCTAGTATCTGACTTATGAGAGTAGCTTCATACTACATAAGTGGTAGCTCTTTCCACCCCAAATGCAAAACAAACAAGAAAACTATTTTGCTCCTTCTTTTCATTTTTTTTTTAATAATTTAACACAAGAAACAACTATAACTAGTCCCTTTAACATCAAATTTGAGTTTCTAAAAGAGTTTAAAGAGTGAGTAGTGCAACAAGTATAAATCTGGCAAAAATTCCTAGAAATTCAAGCAAGAACTAGAGCATGAAAACATTCAATGTTAAAAAATTCTCCTAAACTCAAGAATACAATCATTGCAACTAAGGTGAACTGCCATTGACTATGTGAGCATATATCAATCAAGAACAATAGAAAAGATGTGTGCACTATGAAACTCCCCCCACACTTAAGTTGTACATTGTCCCCAATGTACACATGCAAGCTCACTCAAAATGTATATCATTCAAAAGCAAATGTGGGAGAAGCAATCAAAACAATACTCCCCTGACTCCTAGTGTTGCGTTTGATGAAGCTAATCCCTTGGGAGTAGTGTTCCAACGGGTTATGAAGCTCACACGGCCAAGTGCCTCAGCACCTTGGCCATACCCATGACTAAGTCTCAATTCCCAAGATGACAAGACCATCTGCACGCATACACGAGGGGGTTTGGTGAAGCTCAATAAAACAAAAACAACTCGAGTATATATAAAAGATAGACAATGAATACAACTCGAAATGCAAAATGAAAATATACTCAGAAGGAGAATCCTTTCTGAGTGACAAGTCTAAAATAAAATACATAAAAGAAAAAGAAAGTCAAGTCAAGTGTCGGTGTCGCCCTCGGGCTCTGGTGCTATTGCTGGTGAAGACGCACATGGTGGGTCCACCGGTGCCGGGGTAGAGGATGGGGATGCTGGAGGTACTGAGGGGGCCTGAGGAGTCCTCGGCCGCAGGATAAATGATGAGGCGACGTCTCGCTCTAAGATCTGCTGTAATACGTCGAAATGTGCCATAAACTCTGTGTACTGAGTTGCCTGCGTAGCCCTAATCTCGGCAACCTCTTCTCGGACCACTCCTACAGCATTCTCGAGCCTCTCAAAGTGATCATGGGCTCGAGATGGTGAAAACATACGCACGGGGGGTGGTTCCTCTGCCACTGGAGGTGTCTCGGTCTCCATCGGTGTTGTCTGAGGCTCAGGAGCGGCCTGAGATGCCCCGGCTTCATCATCGAATGGTATGTTCAGCACATAAATACCATTTGGATATTTTCTGACCAACCCTATGAGTCTCATTGTTTCTAACCCAAATGGTGCTGCTATTATCGTCTTCTCGGTTCCGCTGATTTTGTCTCGCAAACTCATCTCCATAATGAGTCTAGTAATGTATGGACCCGAGAAGATGACACCTAGTCTGGGATATTGTCCTTGATGCTTCAGATACTCTGCTAAAATGTGCCCCAGATGGATCGGTTCATTCCGAACCATGGAGTACAAGTACAGAAGTTCTTGCTTGTTGATGACTCCCGTGCTATCACCGCGACCATTCACTGACCTGATTATAATGGCGTGAAGATATCTGTAACTAGGTCGAGATAAACATGAGGCCTTAGACACTCCTGGTTCATATCGCCCCTTACCACATAGTAATTTATACGCCTCAATGGGAGATAAACCCGACATGTCAATTGGAAGACTCTAATACCAAGTCTAGTGGAGAACCGTGTGACACTCATACTATGATGCTGCCCAAAAGCTCTGAACTGAATAGCGCCGACACTATCAAAATGAGCATAAGAGCGGTCGAACTCAAATGAAGCAAGAACCTCTAAAGTGAGTGAGCTGATAACACAGTCATGAATATTCAATAACTTGTGCCAACTACCGACCAATAATAGTTTCTCAACCTCGTCAGCCATGTCATCTGCTAGTTGCACCTTCCTGAGTGACCCAACATCCGGGATTCGCGTTTGACCAAACTTAAGCTTCGCTAACCGCTCAAACCGAGCTCGATGCGCAGGGAGTGTGAATTCCATGACTTCCGGCTCAGGGGCAGGCCCTCTAAGATGTTTAGCAACTGCCTTCCTCGATTTGGTGGCCATACCTGCATGTAATAGAAAAAAGAAAATCAATCAATCAGTTTCATTCAGACTGGAGGAAAATAACAACACACGGCCGTGCGGAAATTCCACACGCCCGTGTACTTTCACGGGGCATGGAAAACGCACGGCCCTTGTAGCCATTCTTCACGTTACACCCTCTATCTCACTTCCAGGTCTTCTCAAAAACAAATCATAACCATTTTAGCAAGAAAACGATGCGCATTATCCATTTTAGTCGCGGGTAATCAGCTAGACTCCAATGAAGTCGGCGACGAGAGGAAACAAAGGCTTACCGATGAGCTGAAGCTAAACACCCCTACAATCCGCACAATGCACAATCAGTTGATTCGAAGACAACAATAGGAGGACAAGAGAATGTCGGAAAATGTTCTTTGGGCGGCTTAGGGTCAGCTGATGAGCAAGGTGTGACTATTGTATTGGGAGAGCAGACAGTCTTTTAATTCCTGGAGATCCACACGGGCGTGCCGGAATCGCCCACGCCCGTGCACCCTCAAACGAAGGTCTCACAGGGGTAGACGCACACCCATGTGGCTTCGCTGGATATCCGAGAAATATGCCAAATATTCTACACGCCCGTGCAGAAATTCCACACGGGCGTGGACATTCACTTGCCCAACTCACAGGGGCAGTCACACGCCCCTGTGTCTTCTCGGGATGGGGAGAACTCCTCTGCAGAGTTTCGCACGGGCATGTGGAAATTACCCACGCCCGTGAGTGGTTCACAAGGTCGCCCACAGGGGTGAGTCCACGCCCCTGTATGCTCTCGGGATAATCCGCCCAACTCTACAGGAGTTCACACGCCCGTGCGGAAATTACCCACGGGCGTGTGACAGTCGCATTGTCGTTCACAGGGGCAGCCGCACGCCCCTGTGCCTTCTCTGGATGAGCTCGCAATACACACCCACGGGCGTGCAGAAATTCCACACGCCCGTGTGTTTTCTCTGGATGCCTTAGAAAAATCTGCAGGCTCTGCAGAAAATTTCTGAACATGTTTACACACTCAGAGCCTGCTCTATTATGCAAATTTTACCAGTGAAAAACATGAAATAGAGCTCTAACGACCAAACTTCGCCAATTCCAAATTAAAACACACGATGACTTTAAAAACCCACAATAAAATCGCAGCATACGCATCTAAAAATCAAGACACCAACACTTAACAATTTATTCATGCAAACAGACTAAACTAGAAGATAAGAAAACAGTAAACACTTGGGTTGCCTCCCAAGAAGCGCTTGTTTAACGTCACTTAGCTTGACGTACCTTGCCTTACCTCACGAGGGTTCATGGAGGAAAAATACTTCTCTATTGTCACTACAAATTTCTCCGCCATAGTATGGTTTCAGCCTATGTCCATTCACCTTGAATGTGCCCTTCTCCGGATGGTTAATCTTAATGGCTCCATGAGGTGAAACTTCGGTTATGGTATACGGACCAGACCACCTTGATTTGAGTTTCCCCGGGAATAAACGTAGATGATATTCGAATAGTAACACCTGATCGCCTACTTTGAAGTCCTTTCGGAATCTTAATATGCTTGTCATGCCACTTCCGAATTCTTTCCTTATATATCCTTGCGTTCTCATATGCCTTCATCCTCCATTCGTCTAACTCGTTGAGATGTAATATTCATTGCTCTCCAGATTTGCGCAAGTCGAAATTCATCACTTTAATTGCCCAATATGCTTTGTGCTCTAATTCCACCGGTAAATGGCAAGATTTTCCATACACTAAATTATAGGGAGTGGTCCCTATTGGGGTTTTATATGCTGTTCTATGAGCCCAAAGTGTGTCATCTAACCTTTCGGACCAATCTCGTTTCCCTTGTTCCACTGATTTGGTTAAGATTCTCTTGAGTTCTCTGTTTGTAACCTCCACTTGCCCACTCGTTTGCGGATGGTAAGGAGTAGCAAGACGATGATGAACCCCATAACGCTTTAACACTTTTCGCCAATTGTGTGTTACAAAAATGGGTTCCCCGATCACTAATGATAATTCTTGGAGTTCCGAATCGAGTAAATAACTTCTTCAAAAACTTCACAACAGTTCTTGCATCATTAGTTAGAAGAGCCTGGGCTTCCACCCACTTGAAAACATAATCAACTGCTACCAGAATGTATTGATTGCCATTGGACTTTGGAAATGGTCCCATGAAATCAATTCCCCATACATCAAACATCTCGTAAAATTGCATAGGATTTTGAGGCATCTCGTCCCTTCGTGATAAATTTCCAGCCCTTTGACAACTATCACATCGTAAAACAAATTGATGAACATCTTGGAATAAGGTCGGCCAATAGAACCCAGCAGCTAAAACCTTCTCTGTAGTTCGACTTGATGCATAATGCCCCCCCACTGGGCCTGAATGATAATGCGCAATGATGTTCCAACCTTCCTCTCTAGAAACACACCTTCGCACCACCTGATCTGCACAAATACGGAACAGGTAAGGATCTTCCCAGAAAAAATTCTTAAGGTCACTGAAAAATTTCTTCTTCTGTTGAAAGCTTAAACCCTGCTTCAATACCCTTCCTGACAGATAATTCGCAAAATCCGCGAACCATGGAGTATCTTTTGATTCTGATTTCTGTACCGCATACAGATGTTCTTCAGGGAAGAAATCATTAATTTCCTTGCTTGCCGGTTCTTGCCCCTCACAATCTTCTAATCTCGACAGATGATCGGCAACCACATTCTCTGTCCCCTTTTTATCATTTATTTCCATATCAAATTCTTGCAACAACAATATCCACCGAATCAATCTCGGCTTCGTATCTGCCTTGTTCATGAGATAACGAAGTGCAGAATGATTTGTGAACACGGTGACATTAGATAGGATGAGATATGGTCTGAATTTATCAAAGGCATACACTACTGCTAATAACTCCTTTTCAGTAGTGCTGTAATTCTCTTGTGCACTTGTGAGAGTCTTGCTAGCATAATAGATCGGTTGAAATTGCTTATTTCTCCTCTGACCCAAGACCGCTCCCACTGTATAATTACTAGCATCACACATTACTTCGAACGGCTCATCCCACTTCGGTGTTGTCAGGATCGGTGCTTGCACTAACTTCTCTTTCAGCACATTAAATGCATTCAGACAGTCATTTCCGAAATCAAAAGGGGTATCCTTCTCCAGGAGTTTGGTCAACGGTTGGGAGATCTTCAAAAAGTCCTTAATGAACCTTCTGTAAAAACCTGCATGACCCAAGAAACTGCGGATTCCTTTTACATTCGTAGGTGGAGGAAGCTTTTCAATTATCTCAATATTCGCCTTATCCACCTCCATACCTACCTGGGAAATCTTATGTCCAAGGACAATGCCTTCTTACACCATAAAGTGACACTTCTCCCAGTTGAGGACGAGATTCGTCTCTTCACATCTCACTAATACTCTTTCTAAATTATTTAAGCAAGCATCGAAAGAGTCCCCGAACACTAAAAATCATCCATGAAAACTTCCATAATATCTTCGAGAAAGTCATCAAAAATGGACGTCATGCAACGCTGGAATGTTGCAAAGGTATTACACAACCCGAAAGCCATTCTTCTATAAGCAAAGGTACCATAAGGGCAAGTAAATGTGGTCTTCTCCCAATCTTCTGGGGCTATTGGGATTTGAAAGTATCCCGACATGCCATCGAGGAAACAGTAGAAATGATGCCCCGCTAGTCGTTCCAACATTTGGTCAATAAATGGCAAAGGAAAGTGATCTTTCCGAGTGACATCATTCAGTCTTCTATAGTCAATGCAAACTCGCCAACCAGTAACTGTCCTAGTGGGGATTAACTCATTCTTTTCATTCTTTACTACTGTCATTCCTCCTTTTTTTGGGACAACTTGGGTCGGGCTCACCCACTTGCTGTCGAATATGGGGTAGATGATTCCTGTATCCAAAAGTTTTATTACCTCCGCCTTAATAATCTCCTTCATATTCGGGTTCAATCTTCGTTGAGGTTTGATCACAGAGTTGTAATCATCCTCCATTAGGATCTTATGAGTGCAGAATGATGGGTTTATACCCTTAATGTCAGAGATCTTCCATGCAATAGCTGATTTGTACTTTTTCAACATGCTAACAAGCTTATCCTTCTGCTCCGCAGACAAGTTTGAAGCTACAATCACAAGGAGTTTAGAGTCCCCCATTAAGAATGCATATTCCAAATGTGCTGGAAGGGTTTTAAGCTCAAGTTCTGGTGGTTCAACAATTGATGGGCGCAAGCTGCCCTCCTTCAATTTATCAATCTCCTCGAAATCATTTGCCTCATGTTCACAGTTATTCTCCTCCTCTTCCACCTGGGTATCTATTTCTTTATAATCTGCAACGGATATCAATGTGTCCATTCCACATAGCTCCACTTTTGAAATAGCAACTCCAACTGAAAAGAGTTCCTGCCTTTGGTCTTGATAGGAAGAATCAAACTGAGCAAGGATTCTTTCTACACTTTCCTCCAACTGGTCACTCATTGACACCGACATGGATTCCTCAAATTTCTTTATCACATTATCTAATTCACAGTTTTGCCCTTGAATCCTGGCGATGTACTCTTCAACCGATTCTTCTACTGGCTGTTGAGTTGTACACTGCTCATGGTGAGAATAACATGGTATGTCGTGCCATGCAACTGTTTGAACTTTCTTCTCCACATGTTCAACCATTCTCATGATAGTGTCAAATGACTCAAACATGTTAATCATTTTCTACAATAATAATAATAAATAAATAAATAAATAAATAAAAATAAAGAAAAGTCAGAAAAATGATAGAATAAGAAGATAGGAAATAGAATGTATGGTGAAATAGCTATGAAAACAAAGTGCAAAGTATCTCCAAACGCTTGTTCCCCGGCAACGGCGCCAAAAACTTGACAAGGTCCCCTTGCGTATATCCCCCAAGAGCACGGGTTTGTCGAAGTAATAATCCCGGGTGAGCGGGTATCGAATCCACAAGGAAATAGGGGATAAAAATACTTAATTCGATTCTTAGCTATGTGAAAAATCAATAGCGATAAGTGTGACAATGATTCAATTCTCAACAATAAAAACAACAAGTAAGAGAGCAAAAGTAAAGGAGGAGGTAAGACAATCGATAAAGATGGGGTACCCAGATAATGCTCCGCCTAGGATAATCATTTCAAGTGCAAGAACCCTCTATTATGCTTTCTAATAAATGCAATAGTGAGTCATGGAAATCCTTAATTACATAGTCACAAATCCAAGGTCAACTATGTCTAACTCTACACATGTCCCGGAGGAGAAATCGAACAATCTCATCACCTCGCACTCGCATAGAGTTGCAATGACCTCTAGGGATTCCAAGTGATAAATCTCTTCCTAATTATAGACCTAACCCTTTGGTCCAGGCGGAAGGTCCCTAACCATGATTAAGCCCTAGATACTAAGATCACCTCAACGCTTCACTCCATTGCACGCACAACTAAGCCCCAGCGGAGGGTCATCCCTTAGACCATTCACTCTATTATGGCCGCAAAGAACTTGAGGAACGGAGGTAGAATCTATCACGTCGAGGGGAAAGGGGACGCTCCTGTACCTCTCGACTCACCCTCTCAACCCTCTCCAACCTAGCTTTGTCTAACGCTCGTGATGTGTCACTCACTCACAAGGTTACTAACAAGAACTCTCAACCCTAGTGTCACTCTAGGGGAAATTTTCATACAATCAAGCATTCATGGTTGGAACTCACAATAAACATCAATTAATTGAAAGCATAATAAAGAGATTCAATGAAACGAATACATCCTAGGGTTCACAAATACCCAAGTACCCACTAGGGGTTTAGCTCTCCATGGAGCTAAGTACAATAAAAAAAATAAAATGTAAAAGCAATGAATCCATAGAAAAACCCCCTCGATGGTCGTGTCGATGGTCTTGTGGAGAGTCCTCTACTCGTCGCAAGGGATCCTTTGTCCGACCTAGGATACACCTCGCCGGATCGGTGCCGATGAAAACTCTCCCAATAACCTTCTTCCAAACGACGCGCGATATCGGAGCCGTAGAACCTCTCCAAAAACCTAGCCAATACCCCTCAAAACTCTAGCCAAAGCCCTTTCGCAAGTTGGGGAAAAGATGGAGAAAAGAATACTAAAATTGGGGCTGAATCGGCTTTAAATAAGGCTAAAATCGGGCGACCAAACGGGCGTGGATACTTCACACGCCCATGTGGAATTTTCACACGGGCGTGGATAATTTCCACATGCCCGTGTGGATTCTCTGAAATCCTGTTTTCTCGGCCGGCTGTGAACAGTGTTTCTACAGTGTTATGCTACAGTAATATGTATGCCAGCGTGGGTTATGCTACAGTAGTATGTATGCCAACAGTGCTGCTACAGTGTTATGCTACAGTGATGAGTGCTTGTGCGATATGAATGCGAAGCATTCATTATTTATGTTTTCTCGGGTTTTTACACTAATATATGTGTTTTTATGTTACTTTCATGCAGGTGGGGTTGTGAGGCCGATTATGAAAGAAAGAAGCCAATGTGGATCACAATGCACCGATTTTTGAGGAAATCTTGCTAAGGTTCAAACGCGAAGACATAGGTCGGGTATGAGATGCTAGAGTGTGTGCCAACCTCCTCGTATTCGAGTTGGCACATCCATTTGGAGGGGCACAAAGGCAGTCACACTCGAGCATTCCGACTTGTGCACATAGAACAAGAGCTCCACCAACTTGTCTACCATTAAATAAGCAAGTGATCCACGACGTGAACGTGTGCCCGTTTGCGTTACCCCGATGAAAGTATGGATTCGGGAAGCTATTCAGGCCGGATACTATAGCAGAGTACTGTAGCAAAAGTACTGTAACATCACTATTCACAGCCGGCCGAGAAAACTACAGAACAGAGAATCCACACGGGCGTGTGGAAATTCCACACGCCCGTGTGAAAAATCCACAGGGGCATGTGGATCCCTGATTCAAGCCCTATTTAAAGCCGATTCAGCCCCGATTTTAGTATTCTTTTCTCCATCTTTTCCCCAACTTGAGAGAGGGCTTCGGCTAGGGTTTTGAGGGGTATTGGCTAGGGTTTTGGAGAGGTTCTACGGCTCCGACATCACGTGTCGTTTGGAAGAAGGTTATTGGGAGAGCTTTCGTCTGCACCGATCCAGCGAGGTGTATCCTATGCCGGACAAAGGATCCCTTGCGATGAGTAGAGGACTCTCCACAAGACCATCGACACGACCAACGAGGGGGTTTTCTATGGATTAATTGCTTTTACATTCTATTTCTTTGATTGTACTTAGCTCCATGGAGAGCTAAACCCCTAGTGGGTACTTGGGTATTTGTGAACCCTAGGATGTATTCGTTTCATTGAATCTCTTTATTATGCTTTCAATTAATTGATGTTTATCGTGAGTTCCAACCTTGAATGCTTGATTGTATGAATATTTCCCCTAGAGTGACACTAGGGTTGAGAGTTCTTGTTGGTTACTTTGTGAGTGAGTGACACACCATGAGCGTTAGACAAAGCTAGGTTGGAGAGGGTTGAGAGGGTGAGTCGAGAGGTACAGGAGCGTCCCCTTTCCCCTCCGATGTGATAGATTCTACCTCCGTTCCTCGAGTTCTTTGCGGCCATAATAGAGTGAATGGTCTAAGGGATGACCCTCCGCTAGGGCTTAGTTGCGAGTGCAACGGAGTGAAGCGTTGAGGTGATCTTAATATCTATGCTTAATTGTGGTTAGGGACATTCCACCTGGACCAAAGGGTTAGGTCTATAATTAGGAAGAGATTTATCACTTGGAATCCCTAGAGCTCATTGCAACTCTATGCGAGTGCGAGGTGTTGAGATTGTTCGATTTCTCCTCCGGTACATGTATAGAGCTAGGCATAGTTGACCTTAGATTGGGACTATGTATTTAAGGATTTCCACGACTCATCATTGCATTGATTAGGAAGCATAATAGAAGGTTCTTGCACTTGAAACGATTCTCCTAGGCGGAGCATTATCCGAGTACCCCATCTTTATCGATTGCCTTACCTTCTCCTTTACTTTTGCTCTCTTACTTGTTGTTTTTATTGTTGATAATTGAATCATTGTCACACTTATCACTACTGATATTTCACATAGCTAAGAACCGAATTAAGTGTTTTTATTCCCTACTCCCTGTGGATTCGATACCTACTCATCCGGGATTATTACTTTGACAAACCCGTGCACTTGCGGGATATACGCAAGGGGACCTTGTCAAGTTACCATTGAGTCGTAAATAGACGGTATTTTTATATGATTATATAATTTAAGAAAAGAAATATATATCAACTTGTAATTTTGAATTTATGGATATGTGTTTAAAGATTGTAATGTAATGTATAATTAATTTATTATTATTATTTAAATTTATATTTAAATTTAATTCGATAATTTGAACAACGGGTAGGCGGGTACCTTGCGGGTATACCCGTACCTTGCTGGTAAGGGTAAGGGTATGATTTTTTTTACCCTGAAGGGTTCGAGTAAGAGTACGGGTATGGGGTAGGGGTTACGGGTACGGGTAAGGATTTTGGCATACCCTATCCATACCCTACCTGTTGCCATCCCTATTCTCTACAAGCTCCCACAGTTCATGTGATTGGAACACCGTCTTCATGCGAAGACTCCATCTCCCACAATCTTGTCCTTCGAATACCAGTATAGAGAGCTAAGAGAGGATAACGGGGTTGTTGTTCCTACCATATATGAGCTTTGATACCAGATTGATAGTGTGAAACTAGAGAAGAAGATAAAGTGAACACTGGTTTTTCCTTAGTGTTTGATGAAATTCCTTGATGAGAGTTTTGGTCAGTTGGGTTCTTAGTGGAAATACTTTTCAAAGATTTCCAATCGGCCAGCTAGAGCACATGGTTCACTACTCAATATATATATTCTAGTCAAAAAAGGTAACAAGTTAAAAAGATACAACCCATGCTTCAATTGGCCGAACAAACACACAAGTAATGATATTGGCCATACCCATTGTTAAAACCACACCCATTGGCTGGCTCTAACACACAGAGATATGGTGAGCATTTAATACTCTATAATACTATGAATACTTTAACATACTAGCAACAACTAAAGATAAATAAAGTCACACAAAAGCAGCATGCTCTCCATGCTTGTACTAAAATAGAGATCACTCTCGCCTCCATGCTTCGCTCCACCATCAGCTGCAACCGTCGGCAAGCCCGTGCTGCCTAAGTTTTCAATTAACATCAGTAAAAGAGGGCTTGACTAGCAAAACAAAATCATGTATGTCATCAAAAAGACAATCTTAAGATAATGACATGTGTTGATGGCCTAATTTGTGCACTCTAGTAGCTAGTTTGCTCTTACACACGGAGCAAAAAGAAGCTTGCATTTTCTGCAAAATTATGTTCTAGGAAAGTATCAAGAGAGAATTTTATTTGGCCAGAGAAAGTGAGTTTGGTAAATTAAGATTCCTTCTTCACCTAGATATAGAATGCATGTATTGAAAGATCAAATGATTTCATTTACACAATTTTTTGTACACCTTATTAATGGCAGTCTACTTAAGATTCAAACCCTACATATAAAAAACTTCCTTGGTTGAACTCAAACTCTAAAAGGACCAATAGTGAAGAGCGAACTTTCTTGGCTCCTTTCAATGCAATTTAACATTAAAAAATAAAAAAAAGCATAACTTAGTACAAAATTAATCAATTATACATGCCAATGAAGGATTCATTGCTAGCATGATGATTAAGAAAGATTGGTTACAAATTTTTTGTTGATAAATCTCTTCATCTCACATTTTGATATATCTCTATTGAGAGAATATTTCATTTAATTTTTTTGTAGCAACCGTATGAATGCTTTAAGAAACTATATACCCATACTTTTTTCTCTTCATCTCAAATTTGATAAGAAACTATTTATGTATAGATAGCCGATGAAAATGAACAATTGGGCAAAATTCTTTGGGCCAAGTTTTATTGAATAATCCTTGCAATTGCAATGATCACACCATTTAATTGTAGCTCAATTCGTTATCAATGTAATTGGTTGCATTATGAGCTTCATGAATGAACTTAAACAAGGTACTAGTCAAATCACTCCTGAAATATGACTTCAAGAAGACTAAGCACGAAATGAGCTATTGTTACATATGCTTTTGAGTGATCTATTCCAAGGCATGATAAGAATGAACCCTATCTCTTTCCTAGGATTATGTGATGTGTTAGTTAGAAAGGATGGCCTTAGACCAACTATCCAAGTATTTGTCGAGGAACAAGTTATGATAATGTTGTACTTATTAGGTCACAATGTCTCACATCGTGAACTATCTTTTTTCTTTTGTCATTCCTGTGAGATGATCTTTCATCATTTTCATACTGCTTTACATGCTATCGTGGAGTTAGAGGACAAATTCCTAATACAACCACGTGACTCACAAATCCGCTTTCGAAATTTTCAACAATAATAGATTCTATCCATACTTCAAGATAATCATAAGTCTACTAAATTACAACTTAACTACAACTATGTCTATAGTTATTATGAAATATATAATTCATTATCAGGACTGTGTTGGTGCCATTGATGGAACACATATCCGTGTAAAAGTCTCTAGTGCGAAAGCTCCTGGGTATTGTGAAAGGAAAGAATATGTGACATAAAATATGTTGGGCTCATGCATATTTGATTTGAAATTCACATATGTGTTACCTGGGGGTGAAGACATAGCCTTATATTCGAGGATAATGAAAAATGCATTAACTAAGGTACCTCCACTTAAAATTTCATAAGGTACTCGTTGATATGTTATGATATTATATAAAACCCAATACATACACACATACACACAAAATTTAATAACAAACTTTGTTAATCTTTAGGGAAAATATTACTTTGTTGATGTGGGATTCATGTTGCGTAGTGGACTTATTACACTATATGGAGGGAAGCGATATCACTTGAAAGAATATTCAAAAAAATCCACCACGGAAAACATTTGAATTATTTAATCTCTGCCATGCATCTTTATGGAATGCTATTGAATGAGCATTTGGTTTCCTTATAATGCATTTACATTTTGCATTATAAATTGGAAACACAGAAGGAGATTGTTTTTGTAATTTTTTTTTTTTGCATAATTATTTAATGGGTGTAGAACCAAATGATGCAATACTTGCACAAGTTCATAATGAACTTGAGGAGGAATTATATGATGAACATCACCATAGCAAGGAAAATAACGAAGAAACCACTCAAGGGAAAATTATTAGGGATACCATAGCAGCTAAAATGTGGGTTGATTATATTGAGTGAGTTGAATGACTAGTGTGTTCGATTATGTATGTTTCTAATTAATTGGTAATTAATTGGATGAAGAATGATTGGTGTTGGAGTATATTTATATATATTGATTAATGTTTTGAGGGCATGTATGTACACACATAGACAAATTAACACATATGTACATATCACTAATTAATATGCATGTAATGCAGAGTATCTTTCTAATTAAGACCTAATCAAACAGGAATTACACAGAAGAGTCTTACTCCTAAATTCTCATATCAACGATCACAAATTAAAAAACTTTGCAATATAAAAGCTCATGCATGGTTTTTGCAGTGTTCCTCCTTTTAATTTTTATTTTTTTTCAAAAATAAAATTCAACTAATGGTTTCAGTATATTACATGTGGTTAATTAGCACTTTCTATACAAAATTAATTTAGAAATAATGGGAAATTGGATTGTTCAGAGTGATGGCTTGGTTTATATTGTCTCATGCATGTGATTTCTTGTATCTCAAGCAATGTCAAAATCATAACAAACATCAAGAGGAGATTAATTATTGGTTAACAAATTAATTACAAAAGATTTAGCCTAGACATTTTTGACATTCAAAAATATCTACCTTCTAGCAATTAAACTTCCTCAAACAGCTATTGTAATAGTGTGTTTTGTTATTATCATCATTAATCTTGTTTGTTGTTCATGTAGTTTACAATATATTTAAGAGGAAAATAACTCATGATGGAAATGTAATAAATGCTTGTGTATTAAAAATGCGAAGTATTCTTTTTCTTATGATGAGCATTACTTTTATCAGATTTTAGGGTTAATACATGTTTATTTATGTTCTTTTGCGCATGTAGGGTTATGAAGCTAATTATGAAGGAAAGAAGCCAAAGTAAATCGTGAATGCACTATTTGGTGAAACCTTTGAAGGAACAAACACGAAGACACAAGTTGGATTCAAAGATGCATGAATGTGTGCCAACCTCCATGTATTCAAACAATTACAATGATTTGGAGGGGCACGAAGGCAGTCATGTTTGTATATCCCAACTTGTGTAATGATAGAAAGATCTTCACCAATGAGCCGTTTATTGAAGAAGCGACATGATCTACGGCATGAACGTGTGCCCGTTTATGTTGCCTCGATGAAAAGTGGATTCGGGAGTGTGTTTGGCCGGGTACTATAGCAAGTCACTGTAGCAAATCACTGTGGCAATTTACTATAGCAGTTACTGTTCACAATCGGCTGAAAATCAGAATTCCAGAGAATCCACACGGGCGTGTGGAAATTCCACAGGCCCGTGTGGAAATTCCACAAGGGCGTGTGGAACATCCACAGGCCCGTGTGGATGCCCGATTCGAGCCTTATTTAAGTCGCGATTCAGTCCGATTTTGGGGATCATCTTTCATCTTTTTTCCCATCTTTTCTCTAACTTTTGGGAGGCCGGCGGCTAGGGTTTAGAGAGGTTTTTGCAAGGCTTTTAGAGTGGTTCTACAACTTCAACACCGAGTTTCTCTTGGAAGATAGTTATTAAGGAGCTTTCGTCAGCACCAATCCGGCGAGGTGTGCCCTAGGCTGATAAGGGGACCTTTGAAGAGGACGAGGCTACTCCACACGACCATCGACATGAATACCGAGGGGGTTTTCCTATGGATTACATGTTTTTACTTTTGATTTCATTATTGATTGTATCTTGCTCCATGAAGAGCTAAACCCCCTAGTTGGTTCTTGGACTTGTAAGCCCTAGAATGTTATTGTTTTATTGAGCTTTTATTATGCTTTCCTTTAATTAATGTCTTTAATTGAGTTCCAATCTTGAATGCTTTTTGAATGATTTCTCCCTTAGAGTGACACTAGGGTTGAGAATCCATCTTGGTAGCCTTTGTGGATGAGTGACACACCATGAGGGCTAGACAATGCTAGATTGGAGAGGGATCGAGAGGGTGAGTCGAGAGGTAGCAAAACGTCTACTTTCCCTTCCGATGTGATTTATTCTACCTCCATTTCCTAGAGTTCTTTGCGGTCACAATAGAGTGAAGTGCTAAAGGATGAACTCCGCTGGGGCTTAGTTGCGCAAGCGACAGATTGAAGCGTTGAAGTAAACTTTAGTATCTGAGGCTTAATTATGACTAGGGGTCTTTCGCCTAGACCAAAGGGTTAGATCTACACATAGGAATAGGGGTTATCACTTGGAATCCCTAGAACTCCATGCAACTTTGCATAGTGTGAGGTGTTGAGACTGAGTGATTTCTCCACCGGGACATAGTGTAGAGTTAGTCACGGTTGACCTTAGGTTTGGAATCGTGTATTTTAGGATTTCCACGACTCATTAAGCATCAGTTAGGAGACATAATAGTTGGTGTTGCACTTGAAGCAATAGTCCTAGGGGGAGTAATGTCCGAGTACCCACTTCTTATCGATTGCCTTTCCTCTTACTTATTTGTGCCTCTCTTTCTTATTTCTTTTATTTTGTCTACATTACATCTTACCAACATAATCATTGATTCATCTTTGCTTGGTTAAGTAGCAATATTGGTGTTTCTATTCCTTATTCCCTATGGATACGATACCCACTCACCTACGATTTATTACTTCGACAAACCCGTGCACTTACTGGTCACACACAAGGGGTATGTCAAAATGCAACATTGACATGGACTTTTACCATAGATGACGCTTTGATCGAGGCATATTTGCATCAACATACAGTAGGGAATAGACTTGGAGGAATGTTTACTACATATGCATTGGACAACAGAGTCATTAAGTTGAAGAGTAAATTTTCAGATAAGCAAATAGGCAAGGAAAAAAAATCAAAACCGCATGAAAAATATTTAAAAAAATACCCAGTGTTATGATATTTTTAACAATAGAATGAGTGGGTTCTCTTGAAATCCAACTACAGAAATGTGGGATGTTGAACCTGAAGTGTGGCAACATTTAATTGAGGTTAGTTTCCTTTATTAATAGTAATACAATATAATATACATATTGGTGGATGCCATGTTCTTAACATTGTGTTCATAAATAGATTAAACCAAAAGCTACTGAAAGGATGATCAAAAGCATTAAGAATTAATAGAAGTTTTAGATTATATAGAAAAGATAGGGCTACTTGGCAATAGGCCGAAACTTCATAGGAGATGAGATGAAGAAGAGCTCAATTTGAACAAAATACAATTGATGAAATTTATTTCATGGTTACCCAGAACATGGCAAACTTGGAAAATGTAAGTGAAAATGAAAATGTATATATAAATCATAGTGTGGTTGAAGATGAAGCCTCACCAGTGCCTACAAATCAACAGTCTCGCTTTGAATCTCCTAGTGCTTCTAAGTACAAGAAAATCAATGGTATTAATATTAATGAGAATCTAAATAAGTTGTCTATAGCAGTTGATTCAGTCGCTAATGAGCATCACAAGTCATTATTGTTCAGGTTGGTGGGCCATAATCAAGAACAATAAGCTTAAAGTGGAAGGTTAGCATCTTCTTCCTTGCTAACACTAAATAATTTTAAGACATTTATTTAAATCATAACATCATTTTTGTTGTTTTTGAAGGAGGAGTTGATGGATGCATGTTGGCAAAGCAATAGTTCATCACCAAAAGCAAAGCTTTTTTGCTTTAACTTGATGAAACAATGTGTACTTTGAATATTTTGATGAAATAATGTGTACTTTGTTTTATTTTTATTAAACGTTGTGTATGTGTATTTTGATTTATTTTGGTGAAATAATGACAAGTGCTTTTTTGAATTTATTACTTTTTTGAATTAAACAAGTAGTACTCTTTCTTATTGAGTCTATATCTCAAAGGGTAAGCATTATATTTTTGTAATATTATTTTAGTTTCTTAATTTAGGATAAATAACACTAAAAGCACAAGAGACAACAAGCATAAACTTTATTATATAACATTTGAGACTCAAAGGATATTTTGGTAATATTAGAACATAATCTCATCTTCCTTTACCTTCAATCCAAACACAAAAGGGTACATAACCTTCATTTACTTTACCTTTACTCCATACAAGATATGAGTTCAACCCTTCCCTTCTCTTCTCTTATTTTACCTTACCTTACTTTATGAACCCTCAATACACACTACAACAAATTGTATTTTAAGTGATAACAAAAGTTATCACTAAAAGCAGTAATTTTAGTCACAATAAATTTTAAAAGTCATCATCTCTCGTCACAAAATACCTCGGATGCTAATACAAGAGTGACCATTTTAGACACATGGTCATAATTACTCCATAATTTTATGACCAATTTCGCAACACTAACAAATTTAATATTTGTAATAAAGCGGCGTGACTACAATGACCTTGTTTATTTATGTCAATTTTGTTGACACAAAAAAAAATTTAATAGTGACGAATAAAGTGCTTACAATAATTTACTCTATTGTGTCAATTTTGTTGACATAAAAAATAAGAAATAGTGGCAAATAAGTGGTTGCAACTTTTCAATTTTATTGTAACAACTTTCTTGACACAAGAAAAATGCTAAATAGTGACGAATAAGCTGTCACAATAATCTATTTTATTGTGACAATATTGATGAATCAAATACACAATAATGACAAATAAGCGGTTATAATAGTCCATTTTAATAGTGATAACGTTGTGAATACTTAAATTATTGAAAATAATGACAACATTTTTTTGTCAATAGTCATATTTTTATTCGTAACCAGTACTTCGTCACTAATTTTATCACTAATATAATAAGTTATTTATAATAAGTATAAAGTTATATCTTAGATACTTTTGTCACAAAAGATAAATTTTTACTAGCAAAAATATTGTCACACAATCAAATGAAAGTTTTTAATATTATATTAAAAATAAATAAATAAATATCACTAAAATATACAAAATTCTAATTTTGAGTACATAAAATTGAAAATTTTAATATAAAAAAAACAATCATAAAATTATCCTTTTAAAAAGAAAAATATTATAAAAATATCCTAAATTTCTTGATGAAGAGCTCCGCTATACCTTTGAATATTCTTTTTGACTTTTCAGCCTCAACTTCTACTAGAATTTGACTCCTTTATTGGGACTTAAATATTATTCTCTCTTCTTAATGCTTATTTTGCACATTAGAGAATCTAATGAAATAATTTTAAAAATTAAAAAAAAATTAATTTAATTACGACTTTCATGCCATTATTTCCTCTCAATTGAGAATAAACAAGTTTTATGTTGCATTTGGCTTTTGTTGTTTTCAATAATTAAAAAATAATCAAAAAAATAAAAGAAAAAATAAAAGAAAATCACAAAATCAAAATCTAAACAACATATTCCTACTATAAACCTAAGATTCAAAGTGTCAAAAAGAAAACACTAACAAACAACCATCACTTAAAAAATTCAATAAACATAACTTTGAAAATTAGAAAAGATAAATCAAAACAATAATTTTCTCTTATCCATCGCATAAATTAAGCAAAAGAATTTAAGAAAAAAAAACATGTATCTCTACATCTAGAGCTAGTTGAGTCACTTTGGTTCTCCAAATCTAATAAAGCCAAACTGTTGCACCCAATCTCCATAGGCACATAATTACTCAAGGCTTCACCATCTTTGTTTATTCTTTTTATATAGTAAGTTCATTGAGGATATATATCTTCATAAAATTTATTTTTTATTTTTTAATCTATATTATCTAGATTTTGTTTTGTGAGATTTGGTAAATCTCTATTTAATTTTAATTTTTAAAAATTTTCTCTATTACTATAAATCCTGGGTAGGATCTAAATTAAAAGCTTGTTTTCTACGCCTTAAAATATAATTTTCAGGATTGAGTAAACAATAGCAACTTTTAAAACAATTAATTTGGAGAATATTTTTTTCCATCAATTTTTATCTCATATTTTTTACAAATATTTTTAAAATTTGAATAGTGTTTTCTTTTTAAAAATGTTTACATTTTTATATATATATATTCACACACACACACACACACACACACATATCTAATTTGGTCCCTAAAAAATGTTAAACGTGTTAATCTCGTTTTTTTATGACAACATTTAGTAGCCATTAAATAGTTACATTTTTTGACAAAAAATATGATCACAAAAAAATAAAATAAAATGATCAGTGCATAGATAGTTATAGGAAAAATGGTTACTAAATGTCTTAATTCTTGTGAACAAGCATAATCTATTTGGTTTATTAAAACTAGACGAGAGAAACCCATGCCTATATTTTTTACTATTTTTTTATTTTTTATTTTTGGTTATTTTTGGTATTTTTATGTGAAAAATAGTTGTTTATTTGGTAAATTATTGATGAATATATGTATATATATATATATATATTTGGAATATTCTTCTTCACATGTACGTTCCGCCGGGGGGGGGCTTGGCTTAGGTTTTTTAAAAAAAGTGAAGAGTGAACTCTTACACGACTGAAACTGAAAGAAGAGTTCCCAGAAAGCGTAGATGAATCACACCCGTTCTCATGTAGGTAGGCTAATTCGAAGTCGTTCATTAAAGCAAAAGAATCCTGGAGCTAGGCTCGCTCCTGAGAGTCAGAGTGGTTAGAAATAAGGATTCAGCCCCAGTCCCCTTTTGCACAGCCTAAAAGACTCCTCTTTTGATGCTGATCCAAATAGAAAGATCTTTATATTATTTTTTCTCCATAGCATTGCAAACACTTGATCCCAATCTCGCCGCATAAGGGAGAACTTGATGGCTTAGCTTTCTTTGATGTGCAAACCCTAAAGAAAGAGCTACACCAATGCAATGATGATGATTTATTATTTGGGCAAAGTTACTTTTAAATGTTTAAATAGTTTAATATTTTGGCTTAATAGAAAAAAAAATTTAGTATATAATAGGTTATTTTTGAAGTATTTATAAATAATAATTTTGTTTGATAAATTATGTTAAATTTTAATTTTAAAAAACTTTTAAATTTTATCTATAATTACTTAAAACATATAATAAATTTTTAAATATATTTTTTATATATATATATAACCTTTTAGATTAGGTATATAAAATAGACTTTTTAATATTTTATTAAGAATATAATTTTACAAAAAAATATATATTAATTTATAAAATGCTATATATATGTTAATTTATATTTGGGGAAATTTTGCTAAAGTACCTTGTGGTTTAACTCTATTAATTGGGACGTGTGGTTTGAGTTGTAACACTTTAGTACCCTGTAGTCTAAATCATTTGCAAAAAAGTGCCAAAACGCTTAACCCGTTAATTCTTGCTGATGTTGTATAAAAAAAGACCTAAATTTACTTTTTTGCCACTATTTAAATTACTAAAACATGTATTAATGAGAACCACTCATGTCTATTTGTAAAGTATTTAAAAACCATTCTAGTTATAATTGAAAGTAGACTTGAATGGTTCTTATTAGTATGTGTTTTAGCAATGTAAATAAGGGCAAAAAGGTAAATTCTGGTTTAAATTAACCGAGTTAAGCATTTTTGCACTTTTTTTTGCAAACAGTTTAGATTACATGACATTAAAGTGTTACAACTCAAAACTCGAGTTCCGAATTGATAAAGAGACAAACCACAAGAAACTTTACCAAAATTTTCCCTTTATATTATTATGACGACATTCACTAGACACTACATGTTTGATCTGTATCCAAAAATTGTTGACACAAAAGATAAGATGTATAATTGTGATTGATACTAAATTGTCACATTTGAAATTGTATTAGTGACAAAATAATTAGATATCACAACTAATCCAAACTATAGTGTCAAGTAACTTTTTTAACATAAAAAGCCCAATAACATGGTTAAGAAATTTAATTTTTGTGATAATATTTAGTATGTACTAAATTGTTGAATTTTGTGTGACAAAACTGTTGTAACAAAAAATATATGTTGAATGATGGAGAACACGTTCATCACAATAAATGAAAAATTGTAGTAACGACAATATTTCTTGTCACAATTACAAATCATTCTTATGAAAAAAATTTTAACACCAAATCTTATATCCTTTTAGTGATGAACATTGGATACAAATGAAAAATTTTGCTACTATTAATATATTAATAGTGACAATTTAATTGTGACATATACTAAATTGTCACAATTATCACCATAATAGTAACAAAAACATAAGTTATCACAATTAATTTAAATTATAGTGTTTGTTAATTTGTTTGACATAAAAAACCTAATATTTGTGGCAAAATAACAGAGTGACACATAAAAATTGTCACTAAAAATCTTAACTCTTGTAGTGACACTCCATCCAAGCAAGGTGTAAACAACTTAAGCCCATCCACTACTTAAATTCCAACTTAACCTAAATGATTAAGCTCAAACCTAATCAATATTTTCACCAAAATATACACCCAACCAAATTAACATTATTTTAACCTTTTAAACTACCACTAAACTTTCCCTTAATTGTTATTAACTGCATCATTGTCACTCTCTTCCACACCATCACCATAACCTTTTGTCTCCTTACCTATAGCACCAACACACCTCTCTTCTCTCTTCACCTTTCCATGCTCTCATTTCTTACTTCCTCCTCCCTCATCATGATAAAACTCAACCTAAAATACTAAAAAACTTTAACCAATTCTAGTTATACAAATATATTTGTATGTATGCATACAATTCCAATTCAACAATTTTAACTCCAAATAAATTCAAAAATCATAAAAAAAAAATTAGCATAATGCCACCAGATTTACTTCAGAAAAAGCATGATACACCTAGAGATACAAATTCAAGAACCCATACCACCCATACCAAGCTTTAAAACTCTTCAAACTTCACCCTCTCCTTTCCAAAGTTTCTTCTTTCTTTTCTTCATCTTACCTTCCCAAGGTTCCTCTAATCCCTAGCTTCTCCTCCAAGCCCTCTCTTTTTTGGCCTTATCTCTAAAAGCTTGCTAAAGTTAAAAAAATAAAAATAAAAATAAAAATAAAAAAAAACTCTAAGCTACAATAACAAGCTGTAGTAGTGTATGAAGAGTCTTGATACAAAGAGAGGAAATACCAATTTACTTAACATACACCTTTTCTCATAATTGTTTATTCTATTACTTATTATTTTTATGTATTATATTATGTACATTGGGGGCAATATACAATTTTAAATATAGGGAAAGAGATTTCGGGCTTCATTGAAAATATGTTTTAGTGTAAACATTTGATGGCCAATAATGGTGATGTGAGCTTTTTAGCTTAGAAAAATGATATATATTGAGTGGATATCTATCTTCATTTTATTGCTAATTTTTCTTTTTATTTTTTTACACACTTTTAGAGCACTCAATGTTCACTTCGTAGGAATCAAAGACTTAGAGAAGATTCTTGTGAATAGGGACTTGTTAGACTATACAAATTAAGTTATCTCTTTAGCTTATTAAGAACTAAAAGAATTAAAAAATGATACCACTTTTGAAGTGTGAACTGGGGAAAAAAAGCTACATTGAGGAATGTGTAAAAGCTATTGTTCATAGTTTTAGTGAATAAAGGTAAAATGAGTTACCACCTTTGTAGTGTGAAAACCATGTATAATTAATATGTAGTTGATGATCTACCTAAAAAAGAGCTACCTTAGAGGATGTGTGAAGTTACTGTTTGTAATGTCATTTTAATTTTAAGAAAAAAATGTCAGAAATCTAATAAACACTTTATTTACATAACTCGATTTAAGTTGAAAAAGAGCAAAGTAGGGAAGATTGAACATACATATGTAAAAATAGAGTGAAACTTATTTGTTTACTGAGATTGCCGGCTTTACTTGACTTTTAGAATTTTTTTTTCTTTGAATTTGAGACTCCCATTGTCAAGGCCTAAGGGTAATGATTGCAATCTTTGTTTGCTTAAGTGTAAAGATGTCTGAAAAAGTGCATGATTATACATATTTTTTTACTGATATTTGAAGCATCTTGCTCATTCTCTTAATGGATATGTTGCTTCTGGTAATTAGTTCTTTTCTATTTTCTATTCAAGTTAAGTGTTCAGAATAAAATGAACAGATTTGGAGTGATTCCAAGTTATTTTGATGAAATATTAAAGTTCCAAAAACTTACATTGGTATATACATTGCCATGTTCATGGCCATGTTAACTACTACTCATCATACTCAACTGTCCAAGTTGTGTTGACAAAGTTAACCATGTTCTTGATCCATAGATTTACACCCACTACAAGAGTTAAGATTTTTAGTGACAAATTTTTTGTATCACCCGATTATTTTGCCACAAATATTAGATTTTTTTGTGTCAAAAAATCAAACAGACACTATTGTTTAACTTAATTGTGATAACTTATGTTTTTGTCATTATTATAATGATAATTGTAATAATTTAGCATATGTCACAATTGAGTTGTCACTATTAATATATTAAAAGTGGTAAAAAATTTCTTGTGTCCAATGTCCATTACTAAAAATATACAAGGTTTTATGTCAAAAATTTTAATGAGAATGATGTGTAATTGTGACAAGAAATATTATCGTCACTATAATTTTTTATTTATTGTGACGAAAGTGTTATCCGTCACTCAACAAATATTTTTTGTTACAACAATTATGTCACAAAAAATTCAACCATTTAGTGCCCACTAAATATTGCCAAAACATTAAATTTCTTAACCATATTATTGGTTTTTTATGCTAAAAAAGTTAATTGGCATAATAATTTGGATTAGTTGTGACATTTAATTATTCTGTCACTATTATAATTTTAATTGTGACAATTTAGTATCCATCACAATTATACATCTTATCTTTTGTGTTGATAATTTTGGATACAAAAAAATTCAAATAAATAGTATATATAGTAGTAAAATTATATCGTTAATATAATATTAAAAACTCAATTTTTTTTCCTACCCAATCTCAAAGGTTATGTATAGATTTTTTAAGTAATTATAGAAAAAATTTGAAAGGTTTTCAAAATTAAAATTTAATATGATTCTATCAAACAAAATTGTTATTTATAAATACTTCAAAATAACCTATTAGATACTAAAAAAAATTTATTCTATTAAGCCAAAATATTAATCTATTAAAACATTTAAAAGTAACTATGCCCAAATACTAAATCATCATCATTGCATTGGTGTAGCCCCTGTATCCACAGTGTGAAGAAGAATATTCTATATATATATATATATATTCATCAATCATTTACCAAATAAACAACTATTTTTCATATAAAAGTACCAAAAGTAACAAAAAAAATATTAAAAAACAGTAAAAATATAGGCATGGCTTTCTCCAATCTAGTTTTAATATACCAAATAAATTATGCTTGTATTATAAGAATTACGACATAATGATTTTTACGTAAATCTCCAAAGATCATTTGTCACCAAATACCAAAATTTTGTGTATTAAAAAGTGAGTGTAACACTATTGTTTAAGTTAAATGCTGATAATGTCACTAAAAGCAATATAATTACGATGATTTCACGTACTCTCTCATAATTACGTTGTCACTATTAATATACCTGTAATTGATCTAAGTGAATAATATTTTCATTTGTTATGTGATGGCAAGTGTTCATCGCGTGGGTCATTTTATACGATCACATTTTTATCTACATTCGCTAGTAATGTCTACTAAAATGTTGTGCACACCCTAGTATGTTTAGCATATTTTAGGATCAAAACCGACAAAGTGTGTGTCTATATATGTCGTTTTAAATAGAAAACTATTCAAATTGTAAAAATATTTGTATTTGTGAGATAAAATTGATCGTATATTTTCCAGTCGTTGTTTTTGATTGTTATTGTATACCCCAAATCACACTCAAAATTGATATTTTTAAAGGGATAAAAACAAGCTTTTAATTTAGATTATACCTAGGATTTATAGTACTATTTATTAAACTAAATAGAGATTTACCAAATCTCACAAAACAAAATCTAGATAATATAATTTAAAAAAAAATAAAAATTTAAAAAGATATATATCCTCAATGAACTTAACATATAAAAAGAGTTAAGCCTCGAGTAATTATATGCCTGTGGAGATCGATAGCAACGGTTCGGCTTTAATTGATTCGGAAAATTAAAGTGACTCAAATAGCTCTTGATGTAAGCGTGCATGTTATTGATGGTCACAAGATTTGCTTATTTCTTTTGTTAAATTCATTTGCTTAGTTTTATCGATTGATAAAGAGATGTCTCTTTTAATCTTCAAAGTTAGGTTTATTGAATTTTGTTCAATAATGATTGTTTATTGGTATTTTCTTTTTTAATACTTTGAATCTTAGTTTTAGGTTCATCATACCAATATGTTATTTTGATTTTGATTATATGATTTTCGTGATGATTTTTCTATTTAAAAATTACAAAAGCCAAATGCAACATTGAACTTGTCTCAATTGAGAATAAATAATGGAATGAAACTTGTAATTAAATTAGAATTTTTTTAATTTTTTAAATTATTTCATTGGATTCTCTTAAATGTGTAGAATAAGTATCAAGAAAAGGGAATAACACTAGAGTCCCAACAAAATAGTCAAATTCTAACATAAGTTGAGGCTGAAAAGTAAAAAAAGAAGATTCAAATGTATAAAGGCGTACTTCATCTCCAAATTTTGGATAATTTTATAATCTTTTTCTTTTTTTAAAAGGATGATTTTATAATTGTATTTGGGATATTAAAATTTCCAATTTTATATATTCAAATTTAAATTTTGTATATTTTGATGATATTTATTTATATATTTTCATATAATATTAAATACTTTATTTGCTTGTGTGATAATATTTTTGCTACTAAAAATTTGTCTTGACAAAAGTATCTAAAATATAATTTTATATTTATCACAAATAATTTATTATATTAGTGACAAAACTAGCGTAACAAAATTTTTATTTTAGTGACAACATTATTTTAAATTATTAATTTTATTTGTGACAATAATAAACACAACAATATCTCAAAGTAACATTAGTGACAAAGTATTGGTCACCAATAAAAATATTATTGTTGACAAAAACATTTTGTCACTATTGTATTTTTTTTCTGTGTCAATAATATTGTCACAATAAAATAGACTATTATGACAGTTTATTCATTGTAATTTAGCATTTTTCTTGTGTCAACAAAATTGACACAACAAAACAAATTATTGCGAGCATTTTATTCGTCACAATTACTAACTTTTTGTGTCAACATAATTGACATAAATAAATAAGGTTATTATAGCCACATCGCTTTGTCACAAATATTAAATTTGTTAATGTCATGAAATTGGTCACAAAAATATGGAATAATTGTGACCATTTGTCTAAAATGGTCACTTTTGTATTAGCATTGGAGGTATTTATGAAGGGAGGTAACGACTTCTAAAATTTGCTACTATTGCTAATTATGACTAAAATTATTGCTTTTAGTGATAACTTTTGTTATCACTAAAAATACAATTTATTGTAGTGACCATCTCTACTACATCTATATTGGAGTGTTTGTTAATTTTGTGGTATGAACTCGGCCAACTCATGACAAAACCCGTAACAGGACTGATCCAGATTGTTTGCTAATACTAGCTTAGAAAAGAACCTTGACCTATGCTTATATTAAGCAAAACCTCACTATGTCAAGACGCTACGAACACTTTGCGGAAGGTTGTTCAATAAGTAAATGGGTGAGCTCCATGAAAACTCAAATAAGGTCAAAATAGTTTTTAAAAAACAAAAAGAGTATTCAAGAGTGTCATAATTTTTTGGTAAAAGGTAATCTAATTATTTCAGCCAAAAAGGCTTCTTAAATAGAGGAGTCAATAAATTTTGACAACTAAAAAACTCTCTAAATTAATGCAAAAATTCCTAAATTATTCAAATCAAATAGGGAAAATACTAATTTCTTGGCATGCAGACCTTATAATCCCCAAATTAAGTCAAACTAAATAAGAAAATACTAACTTCTTTGATCAACCCATTCAAAGCCTCATTGAATTGTTTGTTTCAAGAACGAGTAACCATACCAATTGAAACTTGAATAGGAGTTTTTCTAATCATGTCCTCATCGCTTTGAATTT
Source organism: Dioscorea cayenensis subsp. rotundata (assembly GCF_009730915.1). Taxonomy (NCBI): domain Eukaryota; kingdom Viridiplantae; phylum Streptophyta; class Magnoliopsida; order Dioscoreales; family Dioscoreaceae; genus Dioscorea; species Dioscorea cayenensis. Next base: position 223,927 of record NW_024087666.1, read on the forward strand.
GGTGTATTAAGAGCGATACACAACCTAGTACATGTTGTGTTGGAGCCCATGTTCTACCCAATCTTTATAGCTATGAAAAGGGGGAGGATCAAACCTAATTTTGTAAACAAGTTTTAGGCTAATTTCGGAAGAATCTTATTTTAGGTGATCTTGGGATGGAAATCAGGAATTAGCACGATTGAAGATCATGGATTGAACATCCTCAAAGACGATTCCCTTAAAGTAAGAGAATTATGAAGATTCAGAAAGGGTTTATCATCTGTTCACTAGTTTCTTGTTCCTTCTTTAGATTTGATATTATTTCTTTGATGATAAGGAGCTAAACATCCTTCAATACTTGGATATTGATAAATGTTGGGATGAATTTTGTAATTTGACTTCTTTTATATGGATTTAACACTAAGGGTCATTATGATTCAATTATATGTTCTTTATTATCTTTAATTGAATATTGCTAGCGCATCGATTCATGTTTAATTTTATGTAATTAAGATTGAGAAATCCCTTTGCATGAATAGATCTATCATAATTAATAGAAAGTTGCTTGTAATCCTGGAGATCGAACAACATAAATTTTCCATATTAGAGCCAAACCTAAAAGAGGGTTTTATCAAATGATTAATGCAATTCTATGGAGATTTAATTAGTAAGATATTTTAATTAATCAACCTAAGGTTAGTTGTTAATAGTCTTGAGAAAGATATTAACACAATCAAGGAATCTCCATGGTCCATTGAACTTAAGATTAAACCTAATATTTGAGGTCGTTTTGCATTAGAAATCCCAAGGAATTCATTACTTAAGGTACCACCTTTATCATTGATTGTTTTCTCGATTGGCTTATCATTCTTGTTACTCATTGCATTGATTTAGTTCCCCTTTGATTTAATTCTTGCAATCACATTATTTTGTCTGGTAAATATTTGAAGGAGATTCATTACTAGTACTCATAATCTTTATAAGATCCACGCTCTACTTACACACTTTATTATTTGAATGACTTATGCACTTGCTAGCTTACTGTTACATGCTAGTAGAGCATCACATGTATAAGAAATATCAAAATTTAAACAACAATTTCAAGCTCTATGTTCATAATTCAAAGAGCTAGGAAGCTACAACTTTAAACTCTATGTTTAGAATTCAAAATACTTCAAATGAAATCAAAAGAAGTAGTTTTAAACTCTATAACTGTTATTGACATAATTTGTGTATATGCTCCTGAGTTATGGGTGAATTTGGTATTTAATAGGCTTCCTTTTTGTTTTAGGGGTTAATGAGGACACATGGAGCTACAGAAGAGAATTTGAATCACTTTGAACCAATGAAGCCCAAAATATGGATTTTTCATAAGAGTTTTCAGTCAAGTTTACAGTCATAACTCTAGGCCATAAGAATGAGATTCAAAGAATCAAGACTCAAGGCGGAGAGGATGTTAACAGAAAAGTTTACAGTGGTTTGCTCGGCCCACTTTATGTCTGTAAGACTCCTTACACCTATAAGCATTGTCGAGCAATTTACTAACGAGTGTTAGGCTAGGGAATGTGGTGGCTTGTCTACATTATTAAAAATAAATAAATAAATAAATGAAATAATTAATGTGGTACATGATGTGATAAAATGTGACATTTGATTATCCATATAAGCTACTATCTTTAGGGGTGTTTGGTTTGAAGGAAAGCAATGGGAATCATTGCTTATAGTGAGGAAACCCTTGTTTGGATGTGGAGTAATGGGAGTGAGAGAGGCATGGGTAAGGAGTGAGAGAGGCATGGGGGAGAGTTCCCATGCCTCTCATTTTTGAGAGGAGTGGGAGGGGAATGAGGGTTATGATGGGTAAATTTACTCATTTACCCTTTTATTTTTTTTAATTATAAATCTATTAATCTAAATAATTTATTATAATAATTAAATAATAATTAATCTGAAAATATTTAAATACAATATTAATTATAATAAATAAATGAATAATATTAAAGTGAACTATTTTAATTTAATACTTAATTATTGTAATTAAAGTGAATCATAATTGATATGAATGGTTATTATGACTTAATTTTTTAATTAAAATTAAATAATTATTTATTATGGTTAATTAATTGTTAATTAATGATATTAACAAAATTTTAGATATTAATAAATAGTGTCACATGTGAGCTATTAAAGTTAAATATCTTTTTATAATAATGAATTTATTTTAATATTTAAATAATTTAAAAAATAATTATCACACCTCATTATATATATATAATAATAATAGTAATATTCATTTATATAAAAGGGCATGACGGTCATTTTATCATATTTTCCTTTTTCACTTTTTCTCATTCCCAATAAACTACCTCCCCAATCCTTCCAACCAAACATAGTTTTCATTCCCATGCCTTTTCCAATCCCCCTCATTTTCATTACTCCTCCACTCCTTTCCATTCCATTCCTTGCAACCAAACGGCCCCTTAGTTTTTATGGCCATCTTAGCACTCATAAATAATAAACAATTTTGTAAAATAAGGGGTACGTAAAAAGTAACATTTTTGCAATTTAAATACTTAAGAAAACATATATTATAATTTAGATGTGGAAATCAAAAGTTGAGCGACTGATGGGACGCATACAAATGCCTAAATATGTTCTCACTCTATGTGAGTGTAAGTGTCACATCAAGTAATAAAGTATGTAGACTATGTAGGATATCGAACCAACGGGAACCATAAGTACTAGTACTGTCTGCTCGTCTACAATCTAATCTAACAATTAAAGTGAAGGATTTAAATGAATTAAAACATACTCAAATTTAACAAGGCAAAACTTTCTAGATAATCAGAAGATAAAACAATCATTAAAGGAAAGTATTCAGGCAAGACCCTAAAATTTCTAATAAAGCTTTAGACATGGATAATAGAACAACATCGATTGGATGAGACTACAATTGCTCCTCAAGTATGTTAGCCCTGTTCTCAAGATGGCTAACAACTAATCCCAAAAATGAAAGTTTGAGTTTAAGTCAAGCAAAATTCAATAGAGGCCCCCAAACCCTACATGTCCTATTTTCGTCTAGCAACGCAAGAGCCTTCCTTATGGGAGATATTGGTTTTATCATTCGGTTATTGCATGGGTTGCACATTATTTGGTATGTATTTTTTTATTATTTTCTAAAATTATGCATTAATTATTTTAAAAATAAAATCGTGTAATGATAATGGCAACTTACGTGGGATAATGTGATACGTAGTTAACTTTATCCACTTCTATATTAGCCTTGATTGTCAAGTCAGCAACAAATGATAAGATTAGAAAGAAAGAACATGAAAGCTTTTTAAATTTTAGAAATTGATATAATGTTTACATTTTAAATGAACTTTTATATTCAAAGGTCAGAATGCAAACTTTCTAATATTTTTGGGCTAGTATGAAAGTTGACTCAAAGTTCAAGGCCTTCAACATTTCCTTAAGCTTTCAATGTGCATTCCTCAATCCCAGACTTAGAATTTCTAATCTCTTTAATTTTCAATTAATTTTATCTTAAGTACATGTTTTAATTGAATGGTTTCTCTAACAAGAAGACATCAATTAGCCTTGTTTTTTAATGTTTGTTTAAAGAAGTCAAATTAACCATCATATCAAGATCCAGCTTGGTTTTCCTTAAACCAATTAAACCAGTTATAAGTTAATTAATTTTCTTTCATTCTTTTTTCATCATAGTAACACATGGCTATTCATGATACTCACATGTAGCCACTTATGCATCATAAATAAAAATAATAATAATAATAATAATAATAATAATAATAATAATAATAATAAGATACCATAAAAGGCCACTTATCTTTTATGAATATGTAATTTTCATACTTTATAAGCATATAAGACCATGCTATTTTGGATTGTTGCTTTTAATTATACAATTTTAAAATATTAAACATAATTCATGTATTATGTTTTTTAATTTATTTTTGTCTTTAAACATGATTTTGAGTATGATCCAAAATATATGAATTTTTTAATTTCAAGTCGATTTGTAATTTATCGTTAAAATGGGTTATGATGTGTTTATCAAAGTATCAAGCATATTGTTGTACATTAACATCACATTAGTTGTTTTATAAACAATGAAAACATTATAAAATTTTGCACTTTTAATAATAAGCTTGCCTCCTATATTAGTTAATTCAAAAAAATATATATATATATATGGACTTGAATTTATAAGTTTGAGTCCCTCGTCTTCTCATATTAAATTTTTGAGTTCAATTAGGTCCATATATGATATGGTTGTTTTCTATCTAACAGGGTAATTAAAAAAAATTACAATGTTTATATAGTTTATTTGTAATGTGGCTATTTAAAATAAATTAACACATCAAAAGTTTGAGTCTCTATATCATTCTATTAACTTAAGCTTTTAAGTGTCATTGATATCTAACACAAGCGGTGGAGAAGCATATGAAAGTTGTTAGTTCGGCCTAAAACAGCACCCACTGTTTTTGGTAATCTTAAGTTAACTAGTTAAGGTGTCCTATTGCTGTTTTGGTTGGGTGCAATGCTTTCATCACACACCAAGGCCAAATATAAAATGATGGAAAGCATCCTTAGTTTTCAACTCATACTAAGCCTTTTTTGACTTAACAAAAATAGTCTTCAGTTCCACCTAGAAAGATTGAGATGGATGAGAGGCACTTAACTATCAAACAAACAAAGAAAGAAAACAAAAGAAAAAGAACACAGGCGCATTAATTGATTAATGAAAGAACCAAGAGATCCAATTTATGTTTATATAATTCAAAGGAGGGTGTTGCATGGAAGGAGGGTGTTGCATGAACAAAGTTAGCTGGTAGAGTTGGTTGCCATGCTGTTACTGTTGACTTTGGCCATTGCATGTGATTATTTTTTATTTTTATGTAGTAGCAGTAGGAGGAAAAGAAGAAGAAGAAGCAGTTCATTAGTCAGCTCAGGTACTAGTGCTATTTGTTTTGTGTTTGGTACTAGTACAACTACAAGTCTTTAATAAGTTTAACTAGTGATCTGTTTGGTAATATAATAATGTTTGCATGTCTTCTCAAATCCAGACCTTGGTCCTCTGGTTGTTGCTTCCTTTTTTTTATTTGTTTATTTGTTTTTTTCCCTCTATCTTGTATCAAGATAAATAAACAAACTGAGTTTTGTTAATTATGAATAATGAGTATGAGAATACAAAATGGAAGAGATAAGATGGAAGATATGCATAGCTATCTAGAAGCCTTCTTCTCTAGATTTATGTTTAGGTATATTATTAGGGTTTATAGTTTAAGGTTAAATTACTGCATCCATGGCTGGGAGTCCAAATTGTCACAGAGTTAATTTTTCTACGTGAGTTTTGAACTCTCATTACTTTTTTCTGCTCTAAAAGACTTTGAAATAATGTCAGTTAACATCAAAACTAAATGGCTTTGGTTGAATCTATTTTTTTAATATAAGTTTTATATTAAAATATAAAGGTATTTGCTTTTTAAGTCTATTATATAATAGGTTGATAATAATCCCCAAACAAATAGTTTAACAAGGTAAAGGGTCATTATTAAAAGATTTTCTGCATAAGTTACAATATTAATGAACAAAAACATGTAAAGAGGATATGCGCTCTTCCTTTCTGATGAGTTAGCTTAATAATATTATATTATGTCTTTTTTATATTATTTTTAAATATAGCTGTTTTATATTTATAGTTATTAAAAAAATATAAATATAGCAATTAGATACACATAGAAAATGAGAAATTATAGTTTCATCTCATTATTATTTTCATTATTATTACAATTCTTTAAAGAATCATGGACAAGAGATGAGCAGGGCTATTTTGGTATCTCAAAATTACACTCCCTGATTTATATTAAAAATTTTAAATTATTTAATTTGGCTATTGTTACATTTTTTTCACATGTATTAAAGGATCATTATTAAGAAATTCTACATCATAATAGATAATTTTCACAATAATTACAAATAATGGAACCTTAACATATATAGAGGTCATTTATATTTTTTATATTAAAAAATATATATATATATATATATATATTTAAAAGGACAAGCAAACAAACAAAGATGAAGCAATGTATAGGGGTTACGTTGGAGCCTACCTGGAATCCAGAGGCAATAAAGAGAGATGGGGCCAAGAGTATCCAAACAAGGCAAGGAAACCAAAATCAGATCCGGTCATTAAAAGGGTTCTCTTAACCTGGCTTTGCTTAGCTTTCCAATTATTTGAACCTCACCTTTTTCATTAGCTCCCTATCAATTTCATAAATTTCTATAAAAATAAATCATATACATATATATGTTGGATGTGGGTCGCATGCTATTCAGTAATATATTTCCTACAATATACACATATATTAAAGATGTACTTAAAGACATGTATTTATTTACATTAATATAAAATATATGTAAAACATCCACCGAAAAAGATCTAACTTTGTATAAAACTTTGACTACTTTGTTAAGGTGTTTAAAGAAAGTGTTTATTAGGAAATGGATGAAAGAAATTAATTAGATCATAATATCTTAATAATATATATTTTTTTATTTCATATTTTTATCATCTACTTAAACATTGTGGGAATATTGCAAAAATAATAAATTTTAAATTAAAATTAAACATTTATTGATAATTCATTAATTTTAATTCGTTGTTTGGTAGGAACAGCTCAAATTAATTGTGTGTTCACCGACCATTGCCATCCTCTGTCCTCATCAATCACTTTCTTGTCTTTTTTATTTTCTTTAATTTAACAGATAAATAGTATAGTCAAAGAACAAATCCCACAAAAAGTCACTACTTTTATGTCTGTTTTTCTTTTCCTTTTCATTTCAGTTTTGGAAAGAAGAAATAGTAAACTCAAATATCAAATACCACAGTGTCTTAATATTCAAAGAGGGAATTTGCAGTATATGATGCATTTATTATTAACATTAGACATTGTGTATAAACTTACTATCTATTATTTATTATTTATTATTATTATTATTATTATTATGTTCCTTAAAGTTCTTGTTTTTGACATCTGGCTTTTTAAATATTTGCGATAAATTTAATCTTTATGGATTATGCAAAAAACTTGTTTGGTTAACAATGGTAAAGCACATTTATTTACAAATATTATTAAAAAACAAATAAATAATAAATTTTTTTTATTTTTTTATAAATGTGACAAACACAATATAATCAGAGATGTGCACTATATTGTTCAGTCCATCCACCCCTCACATTCAAAATCAAAGATCTATTAATATTATTACTATGTCAAGCAAGATTGGAACTTGGAACTTTTAAATCTTGACACCAACCCCTTATTTTTATATTATATAAAATATCAAGTAATATGTAAATATTTGGATAACTATTTTTGTACCAATATTTAATTTACAAATGGTGTCTAGCAATTTATCTACAAATAACCCTCAAAGTTTATCTATTGATTAATGTGGTTAATGATTTAGTGTCAATTATAATTTTAAGCAAGTAATCTAACAAAACATCATATTAATTAATGAAAATTTTAAAATATAAAAAATAGAAAAATGATTTTGAATGTTTAATTTTTTATTAGTTTAATTTTTATTTTTTAAAAATATTTATGAATAAGTTTGATGTGAACAGGAGTAGATGCCGACTTGATGGCTTTGCATGTATTGGACAAAATAAATTATTTATAAAAAAATAGCAGCTCAATAGAACACAAGTGAGTCACTGTAAGGAGAACTGTACTATAATGTACTTATAGGATAGAAAAGAATATAATAATTTGATCTTGGCTCTTGTTCATTGTTTCGGTGCATCCAGCGGTTGTGTATTTTGATAAATTTAAATAAATTATGTGTCAAAGACTAATGATTATAAAAAAATTAAATTTTATAATATATTTGTTTTTCATCAAAGTAAACTGAAATTCAAATATGTATTTTAACAATGAAAATATCTTATATATAGGGGATCTGATATCAACACTTGTCTATTATATATTTATTTATTATTTATTTTGCTTAACTTATGTATTTAGAATATATATATATAATATAATTAAAATTTTATAATAAATAAATAAATAAATATATTATGTATTTATATTCAAAAAATAAAAACGAATCTATAATTTACAAAATATATAAAGTATTTTATAATTGAAAATATATATAACTAAATATAATTTTTTTTAAAAGGGAAATTTTAAAATTATCTATCGATACACAATTTTCTTATTTTGATATATAACTTCAAAAATTATGGGAAAATGTCAAAATTGCCTCTAGATGTCATACTTTTTAAATAGCCAATAAATTCTTAACTTTTTATAAACCCTAATATATTAAATTATTATTTTTCTTATATTATTTATTCATTAATTATTCTACGGTATCAAGTTTCGATAAGCAATAAATAACTAGTATTTATATTGTACTCCCTCGTGTACTTTTAATTGCCCAGTTTAACTAATTCAAATAAATTAACAAGTTAAATAAAAATAGTTGGTAATTTAAAATTTATACAAAATTATATTAATTTTATAAAATATCCCTATTTAATAAAATATGTAGTGAATATAATTTATTAAAAATTCTAAAATTATATAAAATATAAATGGTAAATTTAAATAATTAATATTTAATCATTCATAAATTTTTTAAATGAATAAATAATAAAAAAAAACTCTAAGATAAAATAAGTAACGCAATTGAAGTTTAAATCTTTGCCTACTTATTAGGCTTTATTTGGGACAAAAATAAAGTAAATAAATATTTGAAGATAATAAAAATAAGGTTATAAATTACTAAAATACTTTTTGAGTTTCAAATGTTATATTATAATAAATAATGGATTAATAAAAAAATTTAATTAATAATTTTAATTAAATATTATTAAAAAAGAATTAAATCACATGAAAATATTTATATAAATATTTTCAAATTTTATATAAAACCCCATATATAAATATTAGTAAAACCATGCTAGTATGGCATATTTGATTTTTAAATTTTGATTTTTTTTTTTAAGTCTAAAAGCAATAAAGAAAAGAAAACGAGTATAGATGTACGCTTTTAATTTTTAATTTTTTCCCAAAGGCATTGTTAATTTGGTGTAAGTTTTGCATGAGACCTTTCGACCTAAACTATTAGATCGGATCACACGGTTTCCAAAGCTATCCAAATAAATTAAATAAATAAAATATTTGGAAATGGTGAGAGGTTGTTGTAGTAATAACTGGCAAGTGCCAACCAAAGAGCACGTGATGACTACTCTAGTCTAGTCTAAAGCCACGTGGACGGATAGATCATGTTAAGTACGGTCCAGTACAATAGGCAGGGGTCTCATTTTTGTTTGACTTTTTAATGTTTTTCCAAAATCGCTTAAAAAGTTAAGTGTGACGGTGGTTTAATTTTGTTTTTTTTGTTTTTTTTTAATATTCGGACTTTGATTTGCACAAAAAAGTCCACACTATAACCATTAATTTGAGAAAGTAGGTTTTAATTGCTTTCATTTAAGAAAATTTAAAGTTGGAGTTTGAGATTCTTGCTAACACTGCTTTGTGTACACACTAGACACCATTCATTATTGTTTTCTTATTGCTACCTAAATAAAGAGATTGATGGGAAGGGTGGTTGGACATTTTTAGTTATTATTATTATTATTGTTATTATTATTATTATTATAAAAAAATGCTTATAATATTTACATGGTACGAAAAGCCTTCTGTTTTAAAAGTAAAAGAATTTTTTTTTATTGAGTTTTTTTTTTACATAACATTATAAGTATTTACTTTAACTGTTTTATGAAGAGTAAAAAGAATAATTGAAATTAAAATTTGGACACCCAATAAGCTTATCTTTATTATTTTACATATTTTACTGTCCATTATTCATTAAGATTGTATTAAGATTGTGCATTTAAGATGGTAATGATAAAGAATAATATGCACTTAAATATATTGATAAAATTAAATTTAAAAATTAAGACTTAAATTAAGACATAGAAAGCTTTTAGGAATAGATATTTATAATAGAATGGAGAAAGTATTATATTATATTGATATAATATTTTTTTATAATATAAATAAGTCACCATACACATCATCATATTTATTCTTCGATCATGTGGGAGAGAGTCAAATGTTTCAACAACTTGGCTATGCCCAAAATTTTTTTAATATAAATCATAACTTATTTTTGCTAATTTCTTGTAGTTTTTCAGTTGATATTTGTTTTTTGAAAATTTTGAAAATTTTAATTCAAAATTTTAATTTTATGAATTATAAAATAAATTATTTCACGTGAACAATCCCAAATTCTTGGTCAAATATAGTTATTTCACTCATTCAACACCATCTCACCCAACACTTAATTAACAATTAATTAACCAATTAATGCAAAATTTTTAAAATATTTAATGGGGAAAAAAGTCATGATAAGTCATGAATGAAAAAGAAAACAGAAGATTAATTATTTTCCAAAATTTGCCAACCCCAAAGAAACTTTAATTAAAAGCTTTCATGCATTAACTTGGCCAACATGTAATGCTAGTTTGAATTCTTCTCAAACTTGACCAAGCCCTTACAAAAAAGAAAAGAACAGTATGTAATTCTAGAAAAGCAATAAAAAAACAAAGACTTGTCAAAGGTAAGTCTGTTTTCCACTCTTGCCTTGCCACACAAGAATACTTCATACTATATATATATATATACATTAAAGAACTTTTCAAAAGATCATAAATAGAACTAGTCTCAAATACCAAATTCCACCGCCAAGTTGTCATGAGGATGGGTCATAACTCATAAAGCCAACCCATGCAAGAAGATGTACGCGGATTCTTTCTGCCTAGAGTCAAGTGGCCCACACGTGTGATGGATATATGTTAAGGACCCCACATGAATAAAGTTTTCTATTTTTATTTTTATTTTTTATTTTTTATTTTATTTATTTATTTTTTGATAAATAAATAAACACAACTCTCAAACCCAATCAAATTTTTGAATTTTAGTATTGGAGTCAAATTGCCTTAACCATTTAGCCATTGAAATAATTTCTCATAACAATAGTTGAGAATTGTGTTTTATCCATATTTATAAGAAAAAAAATATGATTTCTAATTATATTTGATTTCAATCATACATTGAGAGAAAATTAAACCCTTAACCTCCAGTATGAGATCCAAATATTTATTGTTTAGCTATTGCATAATGACCACATAAATAAAGTTATTTATATGAGCTAGTAATCTCAATAAAATTATTTTTGATCATTATAATTAATTAATTATTTATTTCTTGTGAAGTTGTTGATTTACATTCTTGTATTTTAAAAATTTTCATGTTTATATTTTTGACTTTGTATATAATTCTAATAAAAATGACAAATTGTTATTATATATATTGTTGATATTAGGAAATTAATATATATATATATATATACACAATCCACATGGTTGTCGAGGTAGAAGAGTGGGTCAATAAGGCATAAGGTAAAATGGATAGTCATTTATTTCCGACGTTACATCGCTTGTTGGCCACATTAATATTAGGGATGAAAACAAATACAAATGCAATGTATAGACATAGAAATGAATATTTTTAAAGTAAGAGAAATTGTATTTTTGTAATTCTTGCACTATATCCTATTATTCAAATATGTTCTATGTAATTCTAAAATATTTATTGCGATCTCTATTATTTTACTTTTATTAATTTTGGTCCATATTAACGACATATTGCTGAGTTGAAATATACCATTGTTTTTAAAAATTATATGCATGCTTTAATTGAAAGGTATAACATGTTGCTGTGGTGGAATATACCAATTTTTTTTTTTTTTTAATTATGTGCATGCTTTAATTGAAAGGTATTACTTGCATTCTCTACGTTGCTGACGTGTAACAGTCTAACATGTCATTAGTTTGTGACATTAGTGCGCCCACATCACCAAATTTACCCAATTTAAAGAATGACACAAAATTAACATACTTGCATGATAATGCTACATCAATTGACATTGTATAAGTTGCCGTACTTGTTACCAAAAGATGGAGCCTCCTAATTATAAATGTTGTTTTTAATTTCTACGGTTAAGTTTTTCCTTTGTTTTCCTTGAAATTGCTTTGTTGACATGTGATATGAGCATAGAATATATTGGATTATGCTGGTATGGCATTATCATATTAATATTTTAAAATCATATCATTATCATGCAGAAAAAAAATGATGATATAGCAAATAGTCACATATTTTAATGACATGTGGATGGCACATCATTTATGATTTCCAATTAGGATATTAATATAATTAGTAAATAATCTAATAAATAAAAATAATGATGTACTATGAATGGACTCCATACATGGACATGGATCATAGTGAATGAACAATAAAAAATAGAGTGATTGTATTAAATATTTTTAAGTTATAGGAATAGAAATTAACATTGGACTAAAATACATAGATCAACAATATATTTAATCTTATAATTCACTTGTATATTCACTTGTATGGTTCTTATCTAGTGATTGCCCTGTCCGTAATCCATATAACACATGTACTATTCATTATTTATATAACCTTGTCTTTTCTTAAACAAATAATATATTTTTAATAATTTATTGAAATATGTAAAATATAATAATAATAACATTATTATTATTATTAAATATATGCACCCTAAATATATTCAAATAATAAATGTTATTAACTCAATATTCCAAAACTTTAGAAGTGCCCTCACACAAAGGCAATGCATGAATACTTGATACACATGGAAGGAATGATATATATATATATATATATATAAAAATTTATTGTATTTGTATGTCTGAAAAAAAAACATAATTCTCAAATATTAATTTTTTTAAAATAACCACACATTGATTAATAAATAAATAAATAAAATAAATAAATAAAAATAAAAATAACATCTTTTCTCACAAAACCATTTCAAACCCTAATTCAATAGAACTTTCAAAATCCAACGTAATCGATGGTTTAGGATTTGGTTTACTTATTCTCTTCATTTTTTTGAATATTTTATTTTAAATAATATATAATAAGTTTAAATCAAGTGAATGCACAATGTATGTATATCTGAAAAATATAAACATAGTTCTCAAATATTAATTTAAAAAAAACCCTAAAAATAAAATAACCATCTTTTATAATAAAACCGTTTCAAACCCTAGTTAATTCAATGCAGCTTTCAAAATCCAACGTAATGGATGGTTTAGGGATTTGGTCTACTTATTCTTCCCATATATATATTTTTTAAAATATTTTATTTTAAATAATAAATAATAATAAATTTAAATCAAGTGAATGAACAATGTACAAAGATTCAATGGATGAGTGGTTGGAGAATAAATTCTTGCAGGTGAAGTTATCATGCAAGACTTGTCTGTTCATTGACATCAGTGATGGCGTTTATTTTGTTTAAAATGTTGATTGACATGGACCTTCTTGAAATTTTCAATGGATATTGAACCCTATCAAGTCTTTTTAACATATTATTTGGTCAATTGTTTGGTATTTTGGGAGCACTTTCATGAGGTATAGTATTGCACGGTTCCACCTCATAGATAAGATTTACAAATAAAATATAAGAATATTTATATATTTACATTTACAAAGTATTTTTATACTGATTTGGATGTGTTATGTTTTTCTTAAAATTTTTTATTTATTTTATTTTTCTTTGACAAAGGACAAACTTCTGATTAGTTAAGGGATGTGGGTGGAGTTAATGTTTTAAGCCATTTCACCTTAGATTATTGGGATTCACATGCGGTTTTCAACTTTAACAAAGTTAATTTTTTTTTTTATGTATGATTCAAACTTTCACAATTTTTTTCGTTTTTCAAAAAACATGTTATTAGTGCTGTTTATATTTTAAAAAATAAATAAATATGTGATATTTAAAATTTTTTTTAGTGGTTTTTAAGAATATAAAATTTAAATGCGTCTAGTAAAACACTAATAGAATTACCAACATGGTTGATCCAAGTGGTAGGGACTTGAGTCATTTAAGTAAATAATTTTAAGTTTTAATTTTTTTGTGTCTTTCAAAAACTACTTGCTTGAAAAGGTATATCTTTTTTTATAGGATTTTCAGTATTTTATACATAATTGATTTAAAACATGTTACTTCTAAAAAAATCGGTGAGTTAAAATATTTTTAAAAAAATATTTATAGAATTATTTAATATTTTATAAATAATACAATTTAGAAAATTTCCATATATTTTATTAAAAAATATGAACATATCATCAATCGAACATATAACGTCTAATTAAAATAAAAATGAAATACCAATTCTACTATTACAAAAATTATGTATTAATATTTTATCATTATAAATTTTTATAATAAGTACATTCAATATAATAAATATGGGACAAATACGTCACCAAATGCCGGGAAAAAAAAAATAGAAAATAGAAAAACAAGTAACATAATTGGATAATAAATAGTACCCGCCACCCCCACCTACACTCTCACCATAGGACCCAAGTGTGTGACACAGATTAGGACACTAAACTATAAATCTCAAGTCAACCATTGACCAAAAAAAACAACCAGGATCATGCCAGAGTGTCCCAAACTTAAAATTAAAAAAATAAAATAAAATAATAAAAAAAAAAAATTGAATTGAATAAACCCCCCCCATCCCAATCCCAAAATTTCTTTTCAACAACTTTCTTTGCAACTTTCCATTCTATTCCGATTTCCGTGTGAGGATTACTGTGTCAAGCCTAAACCATCTCTCTGGCTCTTTTTCTATCTCTCTTAACACGTGGTTGGAAAATCAAGCTCTTCTGCATTCCCACCTCTTCTACCTATACATTTATATAAATCCAGCCTTGCCTTCTTTCATCCTATGCTTGTCACTTGCTTGCTCCCCCAAACACCCTCTGCCATTTGTGTCTTCTTTTCTCCCTTTCTCCATTTCTCACTATCTTGTCACCTTCAGGTATGTGTTTAATTGTTCTTGATGTTTGTTCTTGAATATTCACTCTATTTCAAAGTTTGTTGATTGTTTGATGTATGAATAATAATACAATATTCAGCAGGGAAGGAAAGACTTTGGATTGGATTGGAATGGGAATAACATTCACATGTCCAGGTGCTGATGCATTTGATGAGGGGATTGAATCTCTCATTGTTAGATCCTTGAGCTTCAATGGAGACAATGAGAAATCCCCCTTGAGATCTTCCTTTAGTTTCAATTCCAATGACAATGAATCATCATCTATTCTCAGAGCTTTAGGCTCTGGAAAGTTGATCATAGAAGGGTCACTGGATTTAGATAAGAAAGAAATGGATATATCGATAAAAAGCCCGAAGACGACGGAGAAGGAGGATTCTCCCAAGTCAGATGGATTCAAGAACTCCGGGTTTCGGCTTTTCAATGATAATTTGCCACAAACTCTTCTTGCTCAACCCAATGAACCGAAACATTTAGCGGCGGTGAAGCTGCAGAAGGTTTACAAAAGCTTTAGGACACGACGACAACTCGCAGATTGTGCTGTTCTTGTTGAGCAGCGATGGTGAGTGAAAATCAAATGTTAATGCTGAAACATTTGCTTGTTTGTGTGAATAAAACCATGTGTTGATTATATTCTGATGCATAATGCAGGTGGAAATTGCTAGATTTTGCATTGCTCAGAAGAAGTTCCATATCTTTCTTCGACATTGAGAAGCAGGAAACTGCTGTTTCCCGGTGGTCGAGAGCAAGAACAAAAGCTGCTAAGGTTGGGAAAGGTTTGTCGAAGAATGAAAAAGCCCGGAAACTGGCCTTGCAGCATTGGCTAGAAGCGGTAAATGTTACAATAGAAATAAAACTGAATTCTCACATGGAACTTGGATTTGTTTTCATAGTCTTAACTTGTATTGATTTGCGATGCAGATTGATCCACGACATCGATACGGGCACAATCTTCATTTCTATTATGATTCTTGGCTTAAATGCGAGAGCCGGCAGCCGTTCTTTTACTGGTTAGATGTCGGAGAAGGGAAGGAAGTCAATATTGAAGAACGATGTTCCCGATCAAAGCTCCAGCAGCAGTGTATAAAATATCTTGGTCCAGTGCGTGTCTGAACCCGATGCTCGATTTAATCTTACAATTGAATTTAGTTTTAGATGATAAATGAATGACAAGTTTTTCTGGTTTCATATGATTATGCAGAAAGAAAGAGAGGCCTATGAAGTTATAATCAAAGACGGAAAGTTCTATTACAAGTGCAGCAGACAACTACTAGACACAACTCAAAGCTTGAAAGGGACAAAGTGGATCTTTGTTCTGAGCACATCAAAGGCTATGTATGTCGGGCAGGTAAAATCTCATCTCCACAAAATCACCGATGGATCGAACACATCTTATCGTTTCTGATACAAGTTAAGTTTATGTCCATGCAGAAAAAGAAGGGAGTATTTCAGCATTCCAGTTTCTTGGCTGGAGGAGCTACATCTGCTGCAGGGAGATTAGTGGTGGAAAATGGATCTCTGAAGGTAATCATAAGAGAATATTTCTATTTCGATACGGACAAAATTTTCCTTCCTTCATGTACTAATCAATCAATTATGCATTGTTTTTACAGGCTGTGTGGCCTCACAGTGGTCATTACCGGCCAACCGAAGAAAATTTTCAGGACTTCATGAGCTTTCTGAAAGAGCATTATGTTGATCTCACTGATGTTAAGGTTCGTAAAAACTTTTGAATTGAATCATCCAAAATACTTAACTTCATTGAACTTATGATCTTCTTTTATCATTATCTGCAGAAAAGTCCAGCTGAAGATGATGATGAGTCCGGATTTAGCCTTCGGTGCAACACCGGCCTTGCATGTAATGGTTCTCAAGAGGACCTAACTGAGAAGAGCCTAACAGAGAAAACCCCAGCAACTGAAGGCTTGACAAATATTGAAATGCCGCCGCAAGTACTTAACTCTTGCAGCCATGCAGAAGAAGAAGAAGAACAAGAACAAACATCTATGATGACGAACAATGTCAAAAAGCAGGCGGAGAATGAAGAAAGCTCTGATGATGAAGAAGAAACAAACATGGAGACAAACTTGAAGACACAGTTCAAGAGGCCGAGGAGACTTAAAATTGGTAACTCCATGGTTGCCAAGGACGAGGAAGATGAATCCATGGCTTCTTACATGCTCCGCAAGGAAAATCTTTTTGTGGAAGAGTCTGCCGAGGAGGAACATGTAGCGGTACCTCAAGATTGGATTCTGAGGAGGATTGACTCGAGAAGAGGAGCAAAATCATATCAACTCGGGAAACAGTTGTCCTTCAAGTGGACAACAGGTGCTGGACCAAGGATTGGTTGTGTGAGGGACTACCCTTCTGAGCTGCAAGTCCTTGCCTTAGAACAAGTGAGCCTTTCTCCAAGAGACACAAGGAAGTCAAGATCATGCTGTGCTTCACCATTGATTCCTGCTAGCCCATGCACCAAGAAATCACAGGTTCCCTCAACCAAAGATGATACACTGTGACAGAAATAGAAATCGTCATAAATTTTTTCTTGTATATACAATAAAAAATTTTGCTTCATTTGTTTTATAGATCTTGTATAGCGGCTAAACTTGCAAAATGTAACCATTTTTGAGGGGCTATTGCCCTGCAATGAAATAAGATAATTCTTAATTTTTGTTCACAAGCTATTGAATGAGCACAATGTCCACTGAAATTGAAGCAAAACTTAAAATTGTTGTTAGATTTTTCGTGTGGGTTGCTTCTTAAATAAAAGAATTTGGAATATCAATTCCTTTCAGTGTCATAAAGAACAGATCATATGAACTCGATTAATGTTAAATTATATAAGCTAACTCTGTACAAAAGAGGGCTAACTCTGTACAAAGGAGGATATTTATTTATCCTAAACAAAGATCTAACAGAGAGTAACCTAATATAATAAAGACACATAAGCTGAAACCCAAAATTTTCTAATAAGTATCCCAATTTATCAATTGATGGAGTATGCATCCGGGCGAGAAAGAACCTAAGTAATATCCAAAACAAAGCATGGTCAATCATGGCATATTGTTTAATTCTAATGAAAAGTTACAAGGAATGCAAATTTGCTTTCACCAAAGAACTACTGAATGAAAGAGAAGTTCTACTAACTGGTTTTCAGCTAAAAAAAGAAAATTTATGCAGGCTCGCGTGATAATTTTATAACTGAGTCTTAGATAGATTTCCACAGATGCATGAAATAAATCACAGACATGTATGCGTGTAATCATTCAAATCAGACAAGCTATCTTTAATATAGCAAGAATACATGGAGGATCTTTTTCCCACCAGATAGAAGAAATGTCAATAAATTTGTTTTCTATAAACATCTAAGTACAACCATCAAGGTCAAATTCAGTAACATTTGGGGAGTCACCTACAATTTTAATAAAGCATCAAAATCTACAGCTAAATTAGTACATATAGATAAATCACTTGCCTTTACATTGCTCCATTTGCAATGCGTTCAACACCACCAACAATCGCAAGGTTTGGCAGCTTCTTCATCAGCTTGTGAACTTCTTCAAGCTTCCCACAACATTCATACAGTTTCGAAAGGTCATGAATCACAGAAATTCGCAACAAGCGAGGATCTTTAATCACTCTACCATGTATCTGTTTGCCTTCCTCCAAACTCAACAAACCAATGCATGCCTTCAAAGCAAATGACACTAGAGAAGCGTTAACACCACAACCGGAACATGTCATCTCTGCATATACTTTCAATGCTTCCCCATACAATTCATCGTGCACAAAACCGGAAATCATTTTACCCCACAAAACCACATCCTTAACAACCAATTTATTAAAAATATCATAAGCATTCATCATCTTGCCACATTTTGAATACAATTCAACGAGCAATGTTAGAGTATTCATCCCCGGTTTGTGCCCAAACTTGATAAGGTGCGCATGTATTTCTTGTCCTTGACGAAGACCCATATTGACAATACACGGCCGAACCATAGTTGCAAATCCTATCCGTTCAGCTACCTTACTAACTTTATACCGCCGCAATGTCTGCCTAATCAAATTGATAGCATCCTTAGCACGATCATTCGCACAGTACCCCTCGATCATAGCAGTGCAAGCTTCAACAGATGGCTCAGTAATTTTATCAAACATTTTCCTTGCTAAACCAACACTCCCACACTTTGCATACATATCAATCAATGCCACAACCACAAACTCATCACCATCACAACCATCTTTAACAACATCCTCATGAATTCTGATTCCCATATCCAAATCACCAGTGCTGGCACAACAATTCAAAGCAACTGTATAAGTAAAAGCATTAGGCTCAATGCCATCCTTCTCCCTCATAGACCAAAACAAGTCGAGAGCTTTGTTGTGGAAATTAGAGTTACTATACATGGAAATTAAGGTGGTCCAGGAAACAACATTTCTCAGAGGCATTTCGTCGAACAGTTGTTGTGCAGAACGAGTGCGGCCGCACTTGGAGTACAAGTGAATGAGGCTATTGGAGACAAAGGTGTCAGTGTGGAGGCCGAAGAGGATGGCCTTCTCGTGAACAAGCTTGCCAAAATGGAGGCTTTGAGCGTCGGCACAGGACTTGAGGAGGGTGCAGAGAAGGGAAGGATCAGGGGTGATGGATTGGGATCGCATGAGGTCGAGAATGGCGAGGGATTCGTGCATGCGTTGGTCGAACGGAAGGGCAGAGGACGATGGGAGAGGAGATGAGCGCAGAGGAGGAAGGCGGTGGCCGGAAGTGCGGAATCGTTGAGAGAAGGTGGGAAGGAGAAGCGATGGTTGGGGCTTGAAGAAAGGGTGAGGGTGGTGGTGGTGGTGGCGCGGTGGGGAAGGAAGCATGGAAGCCATGAGTGTTTTGGATGAAGTCTTTGTGGAGTATTTGCATGGAGTTTTCAACAATTAAAGATAAATATATATTAAAAAATTTATAATTTATTTATTCATTATTCTTATAATATATATGCGATTTATTATTATTATTATTATTATTATTATTATTATTATTATAAATTTTTTTGGATTGAAGCAAGGGAAATTCAAAGATCCCT
The DNA here is from genome assembly GCF_009730915.1 of Dioscorea cayenensis subsp. rotundata. Classification (NCBI taxonomy): domain Eukaryota; kingdom Viridiplantae; phylum Streptophyta; class Magnoliopsida; order Dioscoreales; family Dioscoreaceae; genus Dioscorea; species Dioscorea cayenensis. Next base: position 243,997 of record NW_024087666.1, read on the forward strand.
AAATTCTTCTGTAATTTTTTTCCTTACAGCATCATATGCGTAGATATTTATATATTTTGTCTTTTCATGTTTTAAATCTAAATCAACTTTTTAAAAAACCATATTGAATCCTTTGTGTAGAGGGACTCATGTCTCATTAAGGAGGTGAGCTCGAATTTCAACTTAAACAGTGTGAGGGCACATTTATTATAGAACTTACATACACATTTTTTGCATGTGCACGTCCCTCATATGTGCTTTAATCACATTTGTTAAAAATAATTGTTTTTTAGAACTTTTTGTTATCCTTCTCTTTTTTTCCTATTTCATTATTTTTATTTGTATTTGTTTTTTTTAGTCTTTATTCTTCGTATTTTTCTTATTTTTCTTACTAAAATGGGCATTCATTGAATTTTCATTAAGTTACTATTATACATTGTTATTGATAATGATAATGACAACACTAATGATAATAATAACTTAATGTATTATTATAATAATTAAATTACAATTATTATTATTATTATAAATATAAAAACATAGTCATTTCCCTACTTGATAAGGGTAACTTATTAATTTAACAAGCCCCAAAACAGCTTTTGAGAAGTGTTTTTTTCCAAAAGCACCACATGGCTAGCTTTTGAAAAAAATAAACTGTTTTTCAGCTTTTTTTATCAGCTTCTGCTTCTATAGAAAAGTTAATACAAATATGTTTTTTTTAAGTACATAAGTGCTTTTTTTATAAGTTAAGCACTTATCGGCTATATAAAAGCCAATCCAAACAATCCCTTAGAATCCAAGTACTAAACTTCTGGGAAAGAATAACTAAACACCTTAAATCTAAGCACTAAACAACTGCAAAAGAAAAACTAAACAGTAAGCTTGTCAGAATTAAACATTTAGAGGGCATTTGATTCTCGGATTGGATTGAGATTCATTTATTTGTGAATCCATACCTTTGTTTGGGTGTCCATGAATGAGATTGAGAGAGGAGTGGGTGAGGAGTGAGTGAGGAGTGAGATGCCTTGTCCCAATCCTCTAAAAAATGGAGGATTGTTCACTTCTTGGGGTTGAAATGTCAAATTTGTCCATGATATTTAATCTAGAAAGCAACACCTTAACCTAATTTCTAGATCTTCAGCATCTAAGAATAGGGCATTTGGTTGTGCCGGTAAAGAACGGCAACACCTGCGAGAAGCAATATGTTCGACAATCTCTCTTCTCATTAGGTGGTGTACATCATAGAGTGAAACATCTAATTATTAGTGTTGTTTGGTTCTTTGGATTGCAAGAGAAGGTGGTGAATACAACTTTTTTTGTTGCTTGTCTCATTCTCTTTCTGGTAAGCATCATCGTTTCAACTGAGATTTTGATTGGTGATGAGTGCATTTTATATCATATTTTGCATACCTCCAATACACTCTTTATCTTGTCTTTTAGCACATTTTGTTTATAAATGATGCTATTCTGGATATGTTTGTCTCTGCTGCAGGTTTTTAGGGCTCATAACACATATGGAGTGAAATCAGGGGCAAAACCAACCAAAGAAGACAATTCTTCTAAGTTACCAATGTATGCACGGGCATGCCATTTCCCCATGGTTTTCTTTGTTTGAGACTCCTCTGATTGTCAACGAGAGCACGGGTGAAGCACGGGGGTGCCATCTCCCTATGATTACTTCGGGATAGGAGTACCTTATACTTTTAGGGGAAGCACGATCTGCATGCTCCTTTCATGGGCATGCTCAAGCTGAGCACGGGTGGAGCACAACCATGCTCTCCCCATGATTCCCTCTGGATGCCACTTAGCCCTTTTTACTTAGAAGCTTCAAGAAGAGCATGGTTTGAGCACGACTATGCTCAGACCATGTCGAGCCCGAAAAGTCATTTTTAATGCCCAGATTTAGGGTTTATTGGCATCTCTGTTTGGGAGTTTTCTTCTCCAGCAGGGGAACTTTCAAGGGAAAAATGATTAGCTGTCACCACTCGAACTAAGGAGGCCAAGGATGAGTTAGAGACTCGGAGAAGTGGAGTGGCCCATTCCATGGAGCTATTGAAGTACATTTGAGGAGACTTTGAGAAAAGGGCGGAAGTCTAGATGCTTCTCATCCTTATTTTTATCTTCCTCTCTCATTTGTATGAATTCATAAGGGGCTAACTGTTCCACGGTGCCTGGGATTGTGAACTATGCTGTCTTTGATGCTTTGACTACTTGAGTTCTAATGCTTATGGAGTTCTAATGTTTTCTTGTGTTAATTTATGTGTTGCATAACTTGGCGTGCTTGATTTGCGTAGATGCTTGTGTAAAACTTGGTGTGTGTGGATTAAGGCAGTTATGATTATCTAGTGTAGTCGTCAAAACTTGGCGCGTATGAAACCCGTAGTTACACTTGCAAGAACTTGGCGTAATTGATAGCCGTAGATGCAACATAGCTTTTGAGCACTCATAAGGATCTTAGAATGTAGCCTGGTAGGCATTAGACTCAAGTCAGTATCTTTGGCACTTAGGAATCATCCCGGGGCATTACTCTCTTGTTATTGAAATTCAACCTTAGTCTACTTAGTTCTTCTGTCATTTTGTTTTTATTCTTGTAGTAGTTAATACCTTCATCACCCTTTCAGTTAATTAGACATTAGAAGATCAACTAGTACTAGAAGTCCAGTCCCTGAAGTTCGACAACCCTACCCCCTTGTGGGTACCACTTTATTACCAGTAATGATCCGTGCACTTGCTGAGAGTTCATCAATTGGAATTAGGATAATTTTATACTTAGATGCTAGTTTCAGATCAACAGATCTATATTTTTTAGGTTCCCAATAGGTTCTATATCTCAACATCACTTGCTTGCTTTTACATTCACCTTTGTTTTGTTTTCTCATTCTACACTTAATTTGGTGTGTTTGTGCTATGTCATGTTGCGCTTGCTTTTGACAATATTCACATATTATCCCATATGGTGCACTTGAGAAATCTATAAAACTGTTTTCTTGATTGATTGATAATTAATAATACCAATACAAATTTTACTCTAAACATTGTGTGCCAAGTCAAGGTATAATGCTAAATGTTAGTGTTGTAAAATCATTTAGAAGTCTGGTCAGAGAGAATATGACGTAATATTCTGTGAACAATCCCATTTCTTTATGTAATTCTAATTATATCTTATTAAAATTGTTATATTTTGTTTTATGGTTTTCTTAGTTACTTTTAAAGACTGAAGAAATACTGAGATGCCATGCATTAAAGAAAATATTTGGTATAAATTTACAACAATTGTAGTTAATTAACAAGTTTTATTTTTTTTTGTCATATTTTTAATAGTTAGCTTAGTGACATTGACTATATCTCCTTGTTATTTTAGATATGGGCAAGTTTCAAAACTTCAGGTATACTGCGCAATGTTTATATGCTACTTTTATGTTTTAAGTGTCATGATCACCATATGTGCGACAAAGCAACACAACAATAGAAAAGGTTGCCTCAACAGGAGATTGATTTAACGTTTGTTAGGCATCGCAAGCAACATGAGTACCTCCATCACGTGGTTTATGAGATTGATATAAAAGACATTGATAAATTGCTCATGGATTGACGCTGTTTTCATAATTTGTGCCAATTGCTAACTATGACCGATGGCTATGTGGCACGATAAACATTGGGGTCAAAGAAATGATAGCGATGTTTTTAAAAATTATAGCACACCATGTCAAGAATAGGATTAAATTTGACTTTGTTCTATCCAGTGAGATAGTTAGCCGACATTTTCATGTTGTTTTAAAGCTGGTTATTTTTTACCATGGTGTGTTGTTGAAAAAAATAGAACTTGCGCTTGAAAATTCAAACGACTCTAGATGGAAGTAGTTTAAGGTAATAACTCATAAGCCCATAAATTTTTTTAAATCCTAGGTATTCTTTAAGTAATAGTTTATTTCTTAATCAATGTAAAATTGTTTAGGAGTATTGGATGTGACACATATCCGTGTGAATATACTGAAAGCTGAGGGATACCATAACAAATCCCAATAGATTGAGGGTTCCAAATGATAAATAAAATATGTTTTTTTTGCTCAAGAAGTATTAACAATAAATGGTTTATAAAACCGTTGGAAAATGAGAATATTTGACTCTCCATTAGGCTTCTATTACTTAGTGGATGCCAAGTATGCAAATTGCCATGGTTTTCTGGCTCCTTTCCAAGGACAACGTTATCACTTAAGTTCTTGCACTGATGGACATCAACCATTTACACCTCAAGAATTTTTCAACACGAAACATGCTACTGCAAGAAATATGATCTAGAGAACATTCAATCTTCTAAAATGTCTTTGGAATATTTTATCCAACTCAGGTTTCTATAACATTAGTACACAATGATGTATCATTAATGCATGTTGTTTGCTACATAATTTTATTAGAAAGGAGATGGCCAAAGACCCAGCAGAAGATGACATTGACAATCTAATGTTTGAGGATACCTTGCAAGATGATATAGAAAATATTAATGTTGTTGATCTAATGGATGAGTTGACACAAATTAGGTTTAACATGACCATAGGTATATTTAACTCTTGGGATTCAAGTTTATTGTATTGTTTGGTATCTATACGCCGAACAAGGGTGTTTTTATGTGTTATATTTTTATTGATGTATTATTTATACTTTACATTTAATAGTATTGATGTTGGAACATTTATGTTGCTTTTGATATAAATAGTGGCCTTTCATCTCCCACCATATTCACTGCATTCATAATAGAAGGTTATAAAAGAATCAACCTCCATCAAAACTCCCACCCCCACTTTCTGCGTTTTGTTGTAATTAATCATCTAATTATTTGTTTTTATCTAAAAATATGTTGGGTTGATTTCCATTCATAGTAGTTGTAAATCTAACTTTATGGAATCCATTCACAAGATTCTATGACTGAATTCTATAATATTGGAGTCTTGTTCAATTTACTTATATGTTATGGTTACCAAAAATTGAGGAAACTAATATTTCTGAATGTTATTGCATTTGTATTTGTCATTCATTACCTTGCAAGTTTTTTGGTTCAATTGATATTTACATTATGAAAAGAAATGAGAGCGTAGTTCAAATTAAGAAAACATTTACATAGTCCAAGTAGATTGTAATTTTTTGTTTATTTACTTCCAAAATATTTGAACAAGGCCATGTTATGAATAACCAATTGGTGTAACATATAACACCCAAATTAATCAAATCAAGGTAAGATTAGACTTTTTGTTATCTAATTCTTAGTCAAATTCAATATGAAGTTGTTATTTTTTTTTTTATGTTAATTAATATATGGACCCTGATCATTAAGTCAAATTAGAAGCCCAAATTACAACTAACCAAGACTCATTTAAATCTAGGATTAAATTATTAACATAATATAACATAATTTTGGTGTTGATGTTTTTCTCTTCTTGATTATAGTATGGATTCAGATTCACAATCAAAGTGTAGGTGACAAAACAAACACTATTGGACTATAGAAGAATATAAAGCCCTTATTGATGCCTTAATTGAGCTATCAGCTAATCCAATGTGGCACACAAAAACTGGTTTTAGAAATGGGTGGTTTTGTTTGGAACTACAAAAGGTGTACCATCGAATGTGAAAAAAGTGCATACGACGAGTATGTTAAGGTATGTACAATTTATTTAGTAATTATGCAATTAATTGTATGTGTTATTTGCATTATTAATTTTTATTTCCATTGTAATATAGAACCACAAAGAAGTAGCTCGCCTTTATAGAAAGTCATTTCCATTCTTTAATGCGACATTGGGCCAGTATTTGCAAGAGATAGAGCACATGGCAGTGAAAGATGGTATATTGGTGATGATGCAGAGCAATATCTACAAGAGAACATTGCTTTGAATGATGACATAAGCTTCTTTCAAATGGCAAATGATGAGTTCTTTATGCCAATGCAGGAACCCATTCCAGCTCCATCACTTATGGGATCTGAGACAAATCCTGTAAAAATGTGTCAAAAGGGGAAAGGTCCTATCACAAACCCATCATTGGACAAAATATTTGAAATTTTCACAATTTTGTTGAAATGTTGGTCTTATACATAAGGCAATAGTTGAAGGTGATGCTCACGAAGAAACTTGTGAAACAATGCGTGAAGAGTGAACAAAATTATTAATTGAACTAATTTTTAAGTTAATGGCCTATGCTATTCTTGCAAGTTTTGGGTAATATTGACAATCAACTAAAATGTTTTTGGGCTTGCCGGAGAACAAACGACTGTGCTTTTGTCAGTTACTCTTAAAGAGATTGTGACCTACCATGCATATAGTGTGATCTTATGAGCATCAGGTAATATTCTCTTTTATTCTAAATATGTTCCCCATTTGGAAAGCTATCCTTTTTATGAGTTTTATCAATTGCATTTGTTTGTTGAAATTGTTGGCCATGAATATTTATTGATCATTTTTATTTGGTTTATTCCAATGTCATTGTTTAATTTTTCTTTCATATTCCGCAGCTGCATCGCAACTACGCCTAATAAAAGCTTGAATGATGTTGGTTTCACTCATTTTCTAATAACGTGTCTTTTTTTTGTTGGATCACCATTTAGTTGATGAATTTCAATTGTACTATTTGTATATTTAGTTTGGATGCCTCGATATTTGTGGTTTTATTGGGATACTATTTACTTTGGTAATGTAGGTGATGTTTAGATGTTTCAATTGTGTTTGTGGTTTTATTGGGGTACTATTTACTTTGGCAATGTAGGTGATGTTTGGATGTTTTCAATTGTGTTTGAATTAGTGAATGTTTGTTAATGGTTAAGATTGGTTTGAAAGTTTGATATATGAAAGTTTGATATGTATAGGTATGTGAAGTTTGTTATGTTTTTAGTTGTGAAATGTGAATGTTTATGAATGTTTGGATGCTCGTTATGTGAAGGTTTGGATGTTTGGATATTTTAAATTATGCTTATTTAATTAATGATTGTGAATTTTTAAATGTTTAAAAACAATAAATAATAAATAGAGTGAAATAACAATAATAATAATTAATAACTAAATTAATAATCTAATTCAAACAATAATTAAATGGATAATTTTAATAATAAATAGTAATTAAAGTGAAATATTTAATTCAAATATTTAATTATAACAATGGGAACAACAATACTGAAATATTTTATAATTTTAAAATAGTTATCATTTAACCTAACATTCTATTTTATAAATAATATTATATTTACTTACATCAATGGTATAAAAGTCATTTTGTCATATTTTCTTCTTTTACTTTTCCATCTTTAATGAATTACCCTCTCATACCTTACCTACCAAACATATTATTTATTCCCATTCCTACATCACTTTCCCTTATTTACATTCCTAAACTAACCGAGAATTTAACAACATGTTTGGATGGTTAATAAGAATCATTATCTTTCATCCATGTTGGCCCTTGTTAAGATTGGGGTAAAGGAAATTTCATTTCATTGCTGGGATGGTCAACTATCTCATTAAGAAGATTCCCATTACCCTCCAAAACTAGGGAGATTAGAGATAGGCCTGGTAATGGGGTGGGCCGGGGCGGGGATGGGGAGAGGTCTCCCTGTCCTTGATTCCCCGACTCCTCGACCAGTGGGTGTTATCTCCCATCCCCGTCCCCGAGGGGATCCCCATTTACCTATAAGGTTTGATTGTTTTTAAAAAAAATTAATACTAATACACACTAATACATATGAAAAATATAAAAATCATTCAAAATAAAGCTCAACAAATCAACATATAAGAATTTACAAAAACAAAATACTCCAAATGTTTATCAGTATAGATCAAAACATGAAATTTATAATTCACACAAGTACAATACTACAATCTAATACAAATCTGATACTCCAAAAGTTGAATAAAAAGAATCCTTGTCATAGGATTTCATGACACGTAGATGTAGTCCATAGAGCTTCCTTTGTGTAGATCAAAGAGCCAATCAAGTCCGTTGACACAATCTGAAACTTGCACATAACAAATTCTATCAATTTAGAAAAATAACAAAGATATGACATAAAAAATTCAATCAAATTTTAAAAAATAAGATCTAATATTATAGTAAAATCATAATCAACTTACCATTAATTTATTAAAAACAAAAACCAACTCTGCACTTATCAACTCATAAATCAATTGCGCTTTAATCCTTTTGATGAACATCAACCTAAAATATAAATCATGTAAAAAATAAATTCTATTAAAATATCAATGTATATAATGTTTAAACATTGAATATTCAATACCTTATCTCTTCATCCACCACATCCATATCATCACTAATTGTGTAACATTTAGAATGAGTGGTTGTTGAATTAGAATCTAAAAGAATATAAACATTTATTAGATCAAACTATTTTGAGCTATAATAAGAAAAGTAAATTCATTCATTAAAATATGTTATAGTTATATATTTCATTATATAGTATACCTCTTTACATACCTCTCATATGAGTCCATAACAAATTTTGTGTACACTTTAATGCTTCAAGTGTGTTTGGATGAAGGCTACTATAGTGTGGACTCACAATTCTCCCACTCGTACTGAAAGCCAACTCAGAAGCCACGATAGACACATGAATTGCCAAAATATCTCTAGCAATTAAATTGCATTGTAGAATACTTAAGTGTCATTCTCCACCAACTTAAAATATCAAAATCACCTTTTCTTGGTATCAAATGCTCTTCCAAATAATGATCAAATTCTGTACCGACAATCTCCTTTTCAGTCTCAATATAAGCAGCAAATAAGTCAAAATTACTCATTGATTCTGACTCTTTACTAAGTGATGATTGGGTAGGATTATCTTTTGATGACTCATAATAAACATCATATCCACCGATATTGAACTTTACTGAATATTCAGAAGTTAAATGATAACAAATCTTTTGAATTCTATTAATTTCCATTTTTGTCATTTCATCACCATAAAGAAGAGGGCAATAATGCTCCAATAGCTTCAACTTATAACGAGGATCCAAAATAGTTGCTACATTCATAATACCATACATTTGAGTCCAATATTTATCAAAATTTTCCATCATTTTTGATGCCATTGCTTGACTATAAGGTCACCCACAATTAATCCACTGCTTCAATGCTAACTTAATATCACAAATCTTGGAAAAATAAACATTAGCAGTAGGGTACTTAGTTCCAGAGAATGACTCTATGATAGCATGAAACATTTTTAGTCTGTCACAAATCTCTTTAGCCATTTCCCACTCTTCATCCAATGTGACAAATTTGTAAAGAGGCTCCCTTTGCTTCAAGCATTTAAAAACATCCTTGGAACAAATAGCAACATTAAGCATGAAGTATGTTCAATTCCATCTGGTCTTGCAATCTAAAATCAATTTTTTAGTGCAAGAAACTTTCAACTGATGAGTTGTTTCTTCAAACTTCTCATTTCTTTTAGGTGTTGCACTTTAATTAGCAAAACTTTCATGAACTTTTTCAAAAGCTTCAAAAATAACCTCTAATCCTTCTTTAACAGTTAAGTTCAAAATATGGGCACAAGATTGCATATGCAAAAATGTCCATCCATCCAAAGAGTATTGCAAAATAACTTATTCAAAATCAAATTCACTAGTGAATCATTAGTAGAACAGTTATCTAGAGTAAATGCAGACAATTTTTATCAATACTCCAATCCATCAAATAGCTAATTTGCACATCAGCAATATGTGGGTATTGGACATAAATGAACCTAATCACATAAAATATGAAATAGTATTAAAAGTATTTACATAAAACACCAAATAAATCTAAAAAAAGCCCTGATAATTTGACTTTGCAAACTCCATGATGCTTCAATATAATGTGCGGTAATAGCCATAAAACCTTTCTTTTGATTGCTTGATGTCCACATATCAGTTGTGATTGCAAATATACTATTATTATCTTCAAGCAATTTCATTGTCTTTGCCCTTTCATGCTCATATATTTTGAGAATATCCCTTTTCATTGTTACCTGAGAAATTTCTTAAATAATGGTTGGATAGCTCCAACAAACTTTCAAAAGCCAAAATGCTCAACCATTGTCAATGTATACTCATGTAAAACAATCATGGAAGCCAACTCTTTTCTTACAACCTCTTCATGAAAAGAGAATGTCCCAAGTGAAACTTTTCCTTCGTTCTTTACCTTAGATTTTATAATATTTTGCTTAATATCTCTTGTCTTCCTCAATGGACATGATGCAAAATGGTCATGTAAATGTTTAGTCCCATTCTTTGATTCTCCTCCAAGCTTATTTTGACAATAATTGCATATTACCTTCCATTTATCATCTATTTTTTCTTTCTTAAAATGGTTCCATACTGCAAATGTCAATTTTCTCTCAATACTATTAGAAGAATTAATTAGTTTTGACTCATTCTGTTAGTCATGCTATGCATGTAGGGCGGTTACTGCATTAGTGCCACATGTAGTGCCTTGTATGTAGGATAGTGCTTTACTTCTTCTCTAACTGCTGTTGTACAACACTAATATAAATATCAGAACCAATCTAAAGAGGATGATACCTTGAAGATAATTCAGTTTCACTGATTTTTACATGGTACCAGAGACTGCTGATCCATTGCAATGACTGTCCCATCTCTTTCAAGTTATGTGTCCTCACCCACATCCATAAACATCAATTCCCCTACCTCAGCAAGCTTACTTCCTACATCCTCCTTTAACCATATCATCAATATGAAGCTGACAAGGGACAACTATCTACTGTGGAAGGCACAATTTCTTCCATACTTGTGTAGTCAACAGTTGCTCGGCTATGTTGAAGGCACCATCCAATGTCCTTCGACAACTATCACACAAGCTGGTGATGGAGAAACTGCTATAGTCCCAAACCAAGAGCATCACATCTGGTTTCAGCAGGTTCAACTAGTGTTGTGTGCCTTATTGTCCTCATTGACTGAAGAAGTCCTGTCTCATGTTGTCTTCCTATCAACTTCTAGGGAAGTATGACTTGCTCTTGAGAAGATATTATCATCAAGCTCCAGAGCTTGAATCATGCAGATCCGCATGTAGCTTTCAATGCTGCAGAAAAAGGACATGTCCATTAGAGACTATTTTCGTAAGGTAAAGAGCATTGTTGATACCCTTTTTGCCATAGGAAATCCACTTCAGGAGGAGGAGATCATCTCATACATGCTGGCCGGACTCAGCTCAGAGTATGACCCCTGGTGACAAGCCTCACCACCCGTATTGATGCTATCACCTTAAGTGACGTCTACACTCATTTGGAGAGCTTCGAGATGAGGCTTAAGCATAACAACTCCAATATCCAGATGACTACAATTAATAATGTCTTGCGAAATCAAGGCTGTGATGGAGGATGCAACAATCGTGGATGGGGGCCGTGGACATGGAAGATCACAAAATGGGAGGAATAATGCTGGCCAAACTGGAAACAAATCACGATCAATCTGCTAGGTTTATGGGATGATGGGACATGATGCCCTCCATTATTATCATCGTTTTGACTGAACTTACCAACCAGAAGAGAACCATGTGGCAGCGGCGGTAACAAACTTATACAACGCTGACTCCAACTGATATGTTGACAAAGGTGCGTCTGATCACATTACCAATAAACTTGAGAGATTGAGTACAAGAGATCGATACATTGGTGAAGATCAGATTCAAGTCGCCAACGATGCAGGTTTGCCTATTACTCATATTGGATATTCATCTCTTGCCACTTTCTTTAGACCTTTATCTCTCAAAATTGTTCTTCATGTCCTAAGAATTAATAGGTATTTGCTCTCTGTTCACAAACTTGCTCTTGATAATAATGCATTTCTTGAGTTCCATCCTCATTATTTCTTTGTTAAGGATCGAGCCACGAAGAACATCCTCCTCAAAGGCAGGTGTAAAGGAGGCCTTTATGCTCTTCCAAATAATCGTCCTAGTCAAGCTCTTCTCTCAGCCAAAATCACCCAAGAGCAATGGCACCAAACGCTAGGCCATCCTTCCATTCCAATTGTTCAACAAATCTTGAAGACTCACAAGCTTGCTGTCCATCCAAATAATCATACATCCATTTGTGATGCTTGCCGGCAAGCCAAGATTCATCAATTCCCTTTCCCATCTTCTTTACATGTTTCTTCCTCTCCTTTAGAACTGGTATTTTCTGATGTCTGGGGACCAGCTACACCATCAACTGAAGGTTTTAAATATTATGTTAGCTTCATCGATGATTATAGCAATTTTTCCTGGATTTATTTTCTAAAAAACAACTCTGATGTTGAACAAATCTTTCTTTAATTTCAAACTCATGTAGAACGAATGCTTAATTGTAAAATTCATGCTGTTCAAACAGATTGGGGTGGTGAATATCACAAACTTCACAAGTATTTCAATAGTACAGGGATAGGGATTACTCATAAAGTTTCTTGCCCTCACACTCATCAACAAAACGGTTCAACTGAACGCAGGTATTGACACATTATTGAAACTGGTCTTGCTCTTCTTGCTCAATCTCATATGCCAATATGGTACTGGGATAAGGCTTTCCAAACTGTATGCTTTTTGATCAATAGGATGCCTAGTTGTGTTTTATCTCATGAAACTCCTGTTAAACGTCTTCTTGGCACTAATCCTAACTATTCGTTGCTTAGAATTTTCCATTGTGCTTGTTGGCCTAACCTTCATCCTTATAACTCTAGGAAATTTGAATTTAGAACAAAACAATGTGTGTTCCTAGGATATACTGGCATGCACAAGGGATATTTATGCCTTGACAGATCCACAGGAAGGGTTTATATCTCTCGTGATGTAGTCTTCGATGAGACCATGTTTCCTTTTGTAAAATCTTCAAAACAAACTCCTATCAGTAATTCATATTCTCTCATCCTATTTTTTACCTTCTTTGCTTTTACCAAACTAGTCTAGTTAGCAATATCAAATGGACAAAATACCTACACAATCTGAATCTTATCTGGCAACAGAAGAAGTTCAAATGAGTGATAGTCATGCTAACCCTGCAATTAATGATCTCTGTGCTGAACCTAACTCTGTAGGTACACAAGTTGATGTTATTCCAATGAGAACAAGGCTACAAATTAATATAAGAAGGCCAAGGTAGTTCATTGATGGCACTATTCCTTATCAGACAAATCGAAGAGCATTCATCTCCATCATTGAACCGATGAGTTATACTAACGCTTTGCAATTTCCATAGTGGAAGCAAGCGATGGATGCTGAATTTAAGGCATTGATCAAAAACAAGACATAGAGGTTAATTCCAAGAAGAAAAGACATGAATGTCATAGACTGCAAATGGATTTTTAAAATTAAAAGGAAGGCCGATGGTACAATTGATAGATACAAGGCACGTTTGGTTGCAAAGGGCTTTAAACAGAGGTATGGCATTGATTATTTAGAGACATACAGTCCTATTATTAAGCCTACGACTGTACAGATCATTCTATCAATTTCCATCTCTTGAGGCTAGACACTAAGGTAGATTGACATTCAAAATGCCTTTCTGCATGGAGTTCTAGAAAAAGAGGTATACATGAAGCAACCTCCTGGATATGAAGATAAAAGGTATCCCTCAACTTATGTTTGTAAATTAAATAAAGCTCTTTATGGATTGAAACAAGCTCCCAAAGCTTGGTACTCTAGACTAACCTGTAAACTCAAAGAACTTCACTTTATTTCTTCTAAAGCAGATACCTCTCTATCTGTATTCAATCAAGTTGGTATTACAATCTATATGCTCATCTATGTTGATGATATAAAAATTGTAAGTTCATGTCCTAAGGCTTCAGAGAAGCTAATTCAGCAACTGACTACTGATTTTGTTGTCAAAGACTTGGGCACTCTAGAGTACTTTCGAGGGGTTGAAGTGAAGCCTGTCAAAGATGGTGTTCCACTGTCCCAAGGAAGGTATATTCAATACTTACTCAAACGAGCCAAAATGGAGAAGTGCAAGGTCATCTTAACACCAATGACAGTAGGGGAAAAGATGTCCAAGTCACAAGGAAATTCACTGTCTGATGATGAAAGTTTCTAGTACAGAAGCATTGTTGGGGCTTTGCAATATCTAACAATTACTAGGACGGACTTATGTTTTGTAGTAAACAAAGTGTGTCAGTTTCTACAAAATCCAACTGATGTTCATTGGGAAGCTAGTAAAACGTATAATTCGCTACATCAAGGGCACAACCACTCAAGGTCTACTTCTTCAGAAGATATTATCAACAACCTTTAGTGCTTTTTCAGATGCTGATTGGGCAGGTTGTCTAGACGATCGAAGCTCTACAGGTGGGTTTGTCATTTTCTTGGGCTCTAATCTTGTGTCCTAGAACTCGAGAAAACAACCTACAGTGTCTAGATCAAGTATAGAGGCAGAGTACAAAGCAATTGCAAATGCTACAACAAAAGTAATCAAGATTTAGTCATTGCTTAAGGAGCTAGGTGTTTATCAAGCCAAGGCTCCTATACTTTGGTATGATAATCTTGGCGCAATTTACCTTACTGTTAATCCTATATTTCATGCCCACACCAAGCACATTGAAGTTGACTTCCATTTTATATGAGAACAAGTTGCCCGCAAAGAAATGGAGGTCAGGTTCATATCATCTAAAGATCAATTGGCAGACTTGTTTACCAAGGCATTGACACGGTCTATGTTTGATCAACTTTGCTCTATTCTTTTCTTACAATGAGTATTACTTTTCTCAGATTTTATCGCTCATACATGTGTATTTGTGTTACTTTTGTGCATGTAGGGTTGTGGAGACAAGTATGGAAGAAAAAAGCCAAAGTAGATCATGAATGCACGTTGTTGATGAAATCTTGGAGTGAACAAACGTGAAGACACAAGTTGTGCTCAAGTGAACATGCAAAGTGGAGGGGCACAAAGGCAGTCACACTCATGTGTTCCGACTTGTGCAAAGCTAGCAAGATTGTCGTCAAATAAGATTTTGTTGAAAGAGCAACGCGATCCACCACATGAATATGTGCCCATTCATGTGGCTTCGATGAAAAGTGTGGATTCGGGAGTATTTTGCTGGAGCACTGTAGCTGGCCAACGGAGCAAAGTTAATGTAGCAATCACTGTTCACAGGCCGCAGAAAATCAATCCTGTAGATTCACACGGCCATGTGAAATTTTCACACGCCCATGTGGATGCCCGATTCCAGCCTTATTTAAGTCGCGATTTTAGTCCGTTTTCAGGATCCCTTTTCCTATCTTTTTCTCATCTTTTCTTCATCTTTGGAGGTGCTTGCGGCTAGGGTTTGGAGAGGCTTTGGCAAGGTTTTTGGAGTTGTTCTATGGCCTTCAACATCGCATTCCTTCGGATGATAGTTATTGGGGGAACTTTCGTTGGCATCGATTCGGCGAGGTGTGCCCTAGGCTTGACTATGGAACCCTTGGAGAAAGACGAGGCTGCTCCACAAGATCATTGATATGGACTACAAGGGGGTTTTACTTATAGATTGCATGCTTTTACGTTTGATTTCATTATTGATTGTATCTTGCTCCATGGAGAGCCAAACCCTAGTGGGTACTTGGACTTGTAAACCCTAGGATGATATTGTTTCTTTGACCTTTCTATTTTGTTTCTTTAATTGATGTATTTAATTGAGTTCTAATCTTGAATGCTTGTTGAATAGATTTTCCCTTAGAGTGACACTAGGGTTAAGAGCCTACATTGGTAATCCTTGTGAGTGAGTGACACACCATGAGGGTTAGACAAACCAAGATTGGAAAGGGTCGAGAGGGTGAGTCGAGAGGTAGCGGAACGTCCCTTTTTCCTTTGGTGTGATTTATCCTACCTCCACGTTCCAAGAGTTCTTTGCGGTCACAATAGAGTGAAGTGCTAAGAGACGAACTCCGCTGGGGCTTAGTTGGCAAGCAACAGAGTGAAGAGTTGAAATAATCCTTAGTATCTGGGGCTTGATTGCGATTAGGGGTTTTTCGCCTGGACCAAACGGTTAGATCTATGTTAGGGAATAGGGTTTATCACTTGGAGTCCCTAAAGCTTTAAGCAACTTTGCACAGTGTGAGGTGTTAAGACTGAGCGATTTCTTCTCTTGTGCATAGTGTAGGGTTAGTCACAGTTGACCTTAGGTTTGGGACCGTGTATATTAGGGTTTCCATGACTCAGTAAGCATCAGTTAGGAGATATAATAGTTGGTTTTCCACTTGAAACAATAGTCTTAGGGGGAGCAATGTCCCCCACTTTCTATCGATTGCCTTTCCTCTTATTTTTTATAGCGTTTCCCTTTCTTGTTCTTTTTATTTCTTTTCATATTGATATTGTTCACACCACTATTGATCCATCTTCACTTTAGTTAAATAGCAATCCTTGTGTTTCTGATCACTATTCCCTATGGATACGACTACCCACTCACCAGGATATTATTACTTTGACAAACCCATGCACTTGCAGTACACACGCATTGACGTTTGTCAGCCTTACTAACAAAGAGATGAACAACGTACAAACTATATTTAAAAATAATATATGATTCTTATGGGGCTAGTATATCAATATTAAGAATGAAAAGAGTATCATTTTTTTTATTATATGATATACTAAAAGCTAATGGATTATTATGTAACATTTTACATGTAAGTATCGAAGAGCGAGTGGCTATGTTTCTTCACATTGTTGGCTATAATGTCATAAATAGAGTGATTAGAGTTAATTGTTTACGATCTAGAGAAACTGTTAGCTGATCTTTCAACCATGTCTTATATGTTATTGAAGAACTTTGGGGTGAGTTAATTCTACCACCTAACACAACTACTAGTCCAATCATCATATAAGATCCAAGGTTCATGCCATATTTTAAGGTAAGTGATCGAGGATTAATTATAACTAGACTATTAATCAAAACTTATATGATATTAGTAATTATTATTTTAATTAAATAGGATTACATTAGGCTTTTGATGGTACACAAGTTCATACAACTGTTTCAAGTGATATTGTGGCATGTTTTCATGGAAGAAAACCTTATCCCACTCAAAATGTGTTACTGTGGTTAATTTTGATTTAAGATTTACATAAGCATTATCCGATTAGGAGGTTCAACACATGATGTACTTGTCCTTTGTAACACTTTAGAAAGAGAGGATAGATATATAGTGCCCAAAGGAATTATGTCATTCTATAAAAATTAAAATATTTAATCTAAAAAAATTATGTAATACCTTAGAGTTATTTTCTCAGGCAAAAATTACTTCGGAGGCACTGGATACTCCACACTATTGAGTTTTATATCACCATTTCATAGTGTTTGATATCATCTTAAGGAATTTAGCATCAAATAGCAAATAATTGTTTAACTATAAACATTCTCTTTTGTGAACTTCTATGGAACAAGCCTTTGAGCTTTGAAAAATTATTTCAAAATGTTGACACCAAAACCAATTTTCCATTTGAAACACAAGTAGATATTGAAATCATGTGTTTTTTTTCTTCATAATTACATTTAACAAAGAGGTAATGACATCTATACACCAAATCTTGAAGAATGGGAACTAAATGTATGCGAGATAAGAATGCAATCCCACGTCCGTGAAGAAATGAACGGTTGACAAAATGAGATGCACTAATAAACGATATGTAGAATAATTAATAGAACTAGCTTTGTATTCTATTGTTTATTTTTTATATTTTTGTGCGACTTGTGTTGGTATTATGAACTATTAAGTTAGAAATTTTTTTTGTTTAATTATAGAAAAAAAACATGGAATGAAACTTGTTCTTGTAATATGTTTGTATATAAATTAATTTCTACCTTTTATTGAAGATGAGTTTATTGTCTTGTAATTTATTTAATATTCATATGCATGAGATAATTACATTTATCCTAATTGCATGATGTAATAGATGCAATCTAAAGACATGACACTAGAAAGTCATGACTTGTTTGAAAAAAAAATGGCAACTGATTTCCGATAGACAAGACATCATTCATATTGCGTTATTGGGTTGAGTAAGTAAAGCTTGGGCTTAAATTTGTTAAAACCTTTAAAAGTGTTGCTTTCACCATTATTACTAGAGCAATTAGTGCACAGCTCAATGTGGTTGTGAATGGCATAGATGTTAATGATCGTCTTCATCATATAAGAAAAATATGGCTAATAATCAAGAAGCTCAAGGATTTAAGGGGTGTGTCATTGGGATAACATGGAGAAAAAAATAATTATGGGGAGGAGGAATACCTAACATATATATATATATATCGTAAGCAGTAAGTTGGAATTTATGATTAATAGTTTGTGTAATATTTGTGCATTGACTCTAATTATAGAATGTGTGTTTTATGTTTGTAAGCACATTCCAAGGAGAAGATTTATATTAATAAACTAATTCAAGACTCTGAAGAGATGGTCATCGTATGTGTCAATGATCTAGCAATGGGATCTTTTACAAGAATATTTGCTAAAATCTCTAGAAGCCTAGGTGCATGCATGGAACCACCACTAACATCACCAGTAATCGATCTTGATAACCACAACCAAGGTTTGGATGATTTTGATGATAACACACTAACTCAACCTCCTATTATAGACACTAACAACTTCTACTTTTGAGACTAAGGAGGATAAAAGAAATGAAAAACTTGCTAAGTCCAGTGAAGAAATCATGTGAAATGTTTCACTTGAATTAGGAAATATTGCAAATGCAGTAGAGGCAGTCAATAGTTGATTTCTTCGTAAGAAATTTCTTGATAAGGCTATGTCTTTGAGTGATTGCTATAGTGGAACCAACCTTGCAGAAGCATATGATTAGGGGTGGCGAGAGAGGAGGTCAAAGGGGTGCTTAAGCACCCTTTTGGCCCCAGCTTATGAAATATATGTATATATATATATATATAAATATATTAATGTATACAATATTATATATAATATAATATACATATACATATATTATATATTATCTGATATATTACGTGATATATATAATATATAATATATTATATGATATGCAAGTCTTGATCAAAACTTGCATTTCATGAGACTTATTTTCTAAATTCTATTATAGTAGACTATTTCCTTCTATTGAAATTTATTATGACGTTTTTTCAAAATGAGATCTTCAAGTTCTAAAAATACAACTTCACACCCACATTCATTATGTTAAAAGAAATTCTGATTTTGTTGAATGTCATGATTTTGCAAGTTTTACTATGAAGCCAGTTGAAACTAAAAAAACATTTGGTTTTCAACTAACTGAATATCACCTCATTAAATTCTTACCAACAACAACAATATCAAATGAAAGAGCCTTCATAGCGTTTTACATCACCAAAATAGAATTGCACAATAAGGTGGGAGATGAATGGTTGAATTATATGATGATATGCTAATTTAACAACAAGTGTTTGAAGTTATTGATGATGAAGCTATTTTGGTGAGGTTTTAAAATATGTGAAGCCAAAGGATTCAACTCTCACCTTGTGGGGCTAATTGTTAATAGTTTGTATGTTTTATATGTTTCAAAATGTTCATTGTTATAATCTCAAGTACGAATGAATATAATTTTTTTTTAATATTTATGTTTTGTTAGATTGAAGTTAGCACCCCTTTGGTTTTGGTTCTAGTTACGCCATTGCATATGATTATTTACTTCAAAATCTTTCCCTAGCAAATGGTTTCATGAGCAAAATCCATCATCTTAAATGCGCTTAAATGGATCAGTTTCTTATGAAATTGAGGGGTGATAAATGGGTATGAGTTATTAAAACATTATTAATTATGTGATACTATATATTTGTGTAATGCTATATTTTATCTTTTTGGATTTACTATGATGTTATGCTTGGAATGATGTTGTATTTTGGATGAATGTTGATTATTATATTTTGAATAATGTTGAATGTGACTATGTATGTATTAATGTGATTGTGAGTATTACATGTTGTATTTTGGATAAAGGTTGATGTCATATTTTGGATGAAAGTTGAATGTGATTATATATGTGGTATTGTGATTATGAATTGTGAATATTGCATTTTAGATGATATTATATTTTGAATGAATGTTAAATGTGACTTTATATGTAGTTATGTGATTATGAGTGTGATTTTTAATTTAATTTTGTGTTTAGAAAAATGTTATACCATTTGCTATAGTTATAAAAATGTTTTTAGGCACAAAATTAATTTTTTTTAAAATTTAATAAATAATTTTAAATTTTAATTAATTGTTATTGCTTACATTAATTTTTATGAAGAATAGTGAATAATTAGTGTTAATTGTAGATAATGAGAGTTACCTCATCGTCCCAAGTACATGGTATGGTGATCACATCTTAACTTACATTAAACTTTAAAAATGAAAAAAGTAAATATAACATTTTTAGTTAGAACAAACTAAATAACAATGATGTAATTTACAGTTCAGTATTTATATTTACATTGTGATTTTAGTTACAGATAACCAAACAACACTTAAGTATTAAGGGGGTGTTTGGATTTTGATAATGACTCCCCAAAGGGGGAATAATTACCTGCATTGATGGATATCCAGTCAGGGGCATGATTACCCTTCTCGAGCTTATGGGATTCCCCTATTCCCTTTATGGGAAATTCCCATTTTACCTCCATTTATTTATTTTTATCAAAATTATTAATTTATTTAATTAAATATAATGAACTTGAATAATGATTAAAATAAGATATTTATTTTAAACATTTAATTATAATAATTAAAATTAATAATGACATCAAAAATTTTTTTATAAACAAAAAATTTTATTTAATTTTGATAGTTAATTATAATAACTAAATCAAATAGTTATTAAAGTGGGCAATTTAATTTATCTATTTAACAATAATGCAATATTTTATAATTAAAGAATTTAATTAATTTAATAAGTTAATTATAGGAATTAACATGAATAATGATATTCAAAATATTTTGTCAATAAAAATGAGTTAATTTAAATATTAAATAATAATAATAAAATAAATTGAAAATATTTTATAAATAAAAACATTTATCATTAAACATAATTATTTCTCTATATTAAAGGCATAAATGTAAATTTACCACTATCCCCTCTTACTTTTTTCATTCTCAATAAATTACCATGATATTTTTCCCATTATAAGAAATTATCCTTCCAACCAAATATAATTTTTTGAAAAGTTCAAAAATAAACCATGTGGTTTTCTGTTTTTGTAAATCAAGGCTTTTGAAATTTTTGTTACAATTTCGTACCACGTGGTTTCCCTTGGTTGGCAAAAAATGGAAGAACTGTCAACGGCGTCAGATGATGCTTATGTGGCAAGGGTAAGATCACCAAAATATGTATAAAAAAAAACTCTTTTCAAAGTGAGTTGGAGTGTGAGTTGGTACCTTAATTTAAGTTTGAGAGAATTGAAACCTTTCTTCTTCTTCACTACCACTTACCTTGATGGTCACCCATCGTTCAGACAAAGGGGAGGTTCTCCTATGGACAAGGTTTCCAGGGTTTTAAATCATTGGATGAACCCCGGTGATTGCACCAAAGGTCAGACAAAGAGGAAGTTCTCCTCCATCATTCATTGAATGCTGGTGGCCGAGCATGTATTTCCATCGCTCAGTCGAGACAATTACCGGTGAGTGAGGAGAACTTCCATAATTGCACATTAATCCCATAAACAACCATAAACCGTTGTGGCAAATTATGGAGGAGAACTTCTCCTCACTCACCGTTGTTTATGGGATAAACCGTTGTGGCAAATTAGTGAGGAGAATTTCATATTACCATTTCTATTCCCCTTTTTCCTATTCGGTGAACTAAATGCATCCTAAACACTTAGAATCCAAGTGCTAAACAATAGTTGTGAGTACTAAACAATTATAAAAAAAAAACTAAACATATGGAATCTAAGCACTAAAAAGTAGTTGCTGGGGCAAAATAGTTGTGAAAGAAAAATTACACAATAAGCATTTATGCATTTATGCACTAAACACTTAGAATCTAAGTGCTAAATAGCAATGTTTTGAAATCCGAACAGGGGATGTGACTTAGGAAGGCTCTTGGGTCATGGGTCAATGGTCGAACCAAGGTTAAACCGTGGTTAACCCTGTTATAAATAATTAAATATAAATATATAATATCTATTATAATTGCTAAGAATTTGAAAAATAATAATATAAAGTATAACAAACAAATAATTGTTTTTGTAAATTATAGATACCAAAAAATAATAATAATAATAATAATAATAATAATAATAATAATAATAATAATAATAATAATAACCTTTGACAAATTCAATGTTTTTTAATATCATATAATAAATCAATATGATTTTTAAGCATAGTGATGAGTATGTATCTAGATGAGGTAAATCATAAGCATATATTTTATGACTTTATAAAAAAAATAGTGTAAAATGTAAACTCATATTTAAGATTGATTCCAATAACCCGATTTGGTTCTTAAAAGTTTAGTATTAATTGATATTTAATTAGATTATACATACAAATATTTATGTTTATGTGCTTGTGGAATTAAGAGGAGTATGAATTTTATTGTTGAAATATAGGAAAGTACAAAAGTTTATTATAAAATAAATTTATATATATAAAAAAATGTTCATTTTAAGATTTGAACCCAAGAACTCATCTTTGCTTGAAAAACAACTAACCACCTTATCTATGGTAGGTTGCAAACACTTAAAAATCTAGAAAATTTAAAATAGTATTTATTATTTATAAACCCGGGTTGATCCAACCTGGTGACCTGGCCAGGTCCAGTTGAACCGGGTCCAATGGCCGGGTCAATCCGAGTTTCAAAACATTGCTAAATAGTAGCTGTAAACACTAAACAACTGTGAAAAAAGCTAAATAGTAAGCATCTAAGCATTAAACACTTAGGGGCTGTTTGGTTGCAAGGAATGGAATGGAAAGGAGTGGAGGAGTAATGAAAATGAGGCGGATTGGAAAAGACATGAGAATGAAAACTATGTTTAGTTGGAATAATTGGAGAAGCAGTTTATTGGGAATGGGAAAAAGTGAAAAAAGAGGATATGATAAAATGACTATTATGCCCTTTTATGTAAATGAATATCATTATTATTATATATATATAGTAATGAGTTGTGACAATTATTTTTTAAATTATTTAAGTATTAAAATTAATTTATTATTATAAATAAATATTTAACTTTAATAGCTCACATGTGATATTATTTGTTAATATCCAAATCTTTGTTAATATCATTAATTAACAATTAATTAACCATAATAGTTAATTAATTAAGCATAATAAATTATTATTTAAATTTAATTAAGAAAACTAAGTCATAATAACTATTCATATCAATTATTATTCACTTTAATTACAATAATTAAGTATTAATATTAAAATAGTTCACTTTAATACTATTCATTTTATTTATTATAATTAATATTGTATTTAAATATTTTCAGATTAATTATTATTTAATTATTATAATAAATTATTTAGATTAATAGATTTATAATTAAAAAAATAAAAGGGTAAATGGGTAATTTACCCCATCATAACTCTCACTCCCCTACCACTCCTCTCAAAAATGAGAGGCATGGAAACTCCCCCCATGCCTCTCCCACTCCTTGCCCATGTCTCTTCCACTCCCATTATTCCATATCCAAACAAAGGTTTACTTACTGTTTGGTTAGCTGTAACTAGCTGTAATATAAGTGGTTTTACATGTAAGTGACTGTTTGGTTTGTTGTAAAACTTCTACTTACATGTAAGTGGACTTACATCTCACCCACTTTTACAGTATTTCGACTTATAGAAAATTTTGCTGTAAGTTGAAATGCAATAAAGTAAGTGGTATCCACTCACCATTATATTTAATTATAAAAATATTTAATAAAGTAAATTATCTTTAAATTTAATTATAAAAATATTTTTAAGTAATAAAATTAAATAAATATTAAATATTTATATGATTAAAAAATTTTATGAAAAAAATATTTTTTATTGAAAATATTATATTGTTTTAAAAATAATTATAAAAATATTTTTAAGTAATAAAATTAAATAAATATTAAATATTTTAATAATTTACTATTTATATGATTAAATATTTTTATGAAAAATATTTTTTATTATTGAAAATATTATATTGTTTTCATAATTATAAAAAATATTTTTAATTTTATTAAATTAATTAATTATTTTTATTTAAATTAATTTTAATAAAGAGTATTAAATAATAATAATAATAATAATAATAATAATAATGGGGGTAATCTCACCAACTCACTTACATGGTAACTATAACTTTAAACTTATACCAAACCAAACAAATAAAAAATAAATACATCATTCTTAGTTACAACAAACCAAACAACATTGTTGTAAGTTGAAATACAATATTTTCACTTACACTGTAATTTCACTTACATATAATTCTAATTACAGACAACCAAACAGCCCCTTAATGTAAGCAATGATTTCCATTCATTTACTTCAAACCAGACACCCCCTTAGAACCTAAGTGCTAAATAACTGCGAAAAGAAACTAAACTATGAGCATTTAAGCAACTATTCATGAAAAACTCAACAATAAGCATCTAAGCATTAAATTGCAGTTACTTACAAGCATTAAATAAACATCTAAGCATTAAATAGTTGGGAAAGAAAAAAAAAACCAACAACCATTTTCTAACCTCAAAGCGGCTAGTCTAAAAAGATGAAAGTGATGAGAAGTTGAAATATATGTAAAAAATTAATGTCAAACATGATAATTAGCATAGTTTAGAGGATAAGATGTTGAGACATTCACTAGCCTATTATAGTTCTTTTCTCCTCTCTCACATATTTAATTAAAATACTTTTTTAAGAAAAAAAATTATTTTAGAAAAAATTAAGCAAATAAGCATCTAAGCATTAAAAAGCTACAAAAATAAACAGTTAGGAAAAAACTCTATTTTTTTTTTATCATATTGTTTACATTTTTCCATAAAAACTTATGTTCAGATTTGGTTAAATTGTTCTATATGAAAACCTTACTTTTCTCATAACTTCTTCAACCCATATATGCACCTTATTTTTAAATTTGTTCCTCTAAAATCTTACTTTCTCATTCTTTCTTCAACATAGCTATTTAGATTTCTACAACCTTAATGTTTAGAGTGGAGAATCAAAGTAGAACATAAAGAAAAATAAGAACATAAGTAAGAAGAAGAAAATAGATGAAATATTTTCTGTAACAACAAGAATATATAGAAGAAGAGGAAAAACAAAATAGGACAACAAGAAGAACACAAAGAAAAAATAGCATAAAGAAGAATGAGTAGCTTACACATGAGTAACCTTTTTTTTTGTTCTTTTGTTACTTAGTCAAAGACCTTGAGTCCTTTTTCCATTAAAAAAATTGGTGGCCATAGTGTTTAGTTGATTGTTTATATTAGTAGTTGAAGTAGGAAAAATGTTCATTTTTGCCTCGTGAAAGTTACTCATGTGTGAGCAGCTAGTTAATTGATTTGAAAATTATTTAGACATAAAGTCAATTCCTTTTTTAAAATCAAGATAGATACCAATAGACAAGTCAGATGAAATAATGATTATAATGCTTATGTTCTTATTAATGGAGGTTGGATTTGTCTCTTTGCCTTTATAGTGCCTTTGTTAAAGGAGGTCTCTTAGTGGCTAAAATTATTGGCTGAGACACCTATCAATGAAGAAGTAGAAGAAAGGCAGTAGGGTCTCTCTAATTCTTAAGTTAGGCTATTACTAAGAGGAGAGAGGATTTTTGGATTGTGATTTCATATTATCTTTCTTGGGGTGAGGAAGGTTGTTTTTATAGTTGGTAGGTCTAATAGATTATGCTTTGTTATCTTGAAGATTTATTTCCTTATTTGGATAATTAATAATCCATATTTATATCTGTTTAGGTAGATTATGTCATGTATTTCTAATATATCAGGAAACTTTTCTTCATATCAATTTTTAAACAGATTGAAAATGATGCTTTAAATATATATAATGTAATGTATAATGATTTTTATATATACCTTTGTCTATGGATTATTTACTATACCAGTAAGTAGCGCCTACATGCGGCTCGTATAGTACTTGCATGACTCATTTGGAATACCATGCAACCATTATGTTCCAACAGAAAGGCTTTATGAACCGTCCAGAAAGCCATGCGACCTTCATGCGCTCGCACAAAGGCCACATGTAGCCCCCAGCTTTGCCAAAAGCCTATTTTCTCGACCCATGCTGCCTTCACGCATCCTCATAAGTGCCCGCATGCCTGGGGAAGTATAAATGGGTGAAGCTAGGGTTTTGGAAAGGGTCTTGGCCACCATTCAACTCTACACACTTCTATTTCTAAATCCCTTTGGGAGGAGAATCCTTTATGCTCAAATTGAAGGGAGAGGAAGGTAGATCTCAAGAGATTCAACCTTGGAGCTTTGATAGAAAGGAAATCAAAACATGGCCGCATTTTGTGGATTCTTGAAGGATGGCGTCATTGGTATTCCAGGAGCTTATCCACTTTCATTACTAGTCGATGAATAGGGAGTTTCACCATGAGTTCTACTTGTTTTCATCTTGATTTTGTGATTTTCCTTTCATTTATGCCGAATTAAACTCTCAAGATCAATGGGTCTATGTGAATCATGGGAGGAAACCTTTGTATGATTAATAACTTCTTTATTAATGCATGTTGGCTTGTTCTTTGGATTTAATATACGATGTTTCATGTTTAATCTACAATGGTTGGATTCCGTAGGTTAATTTTGAATTGTATGTGTAGAAAGGGTTGTTTGCATATACTAGGTCATACTTAGATTAATGAGGTTTCATTGTACTTACATACCAAAGATTTCAGATGTAGATGACCTTCTGTATTAGGGTTGTACCCTAGATTTAGAGGTTTCTTTTACCCAATGCAATCATAGAGATGTCCGAGAGATGGAACCTGTATGTGATTAGGGTTATTTACTGAAGGTTTCAGGATAGCCAACATTAGAATCTTGCAGTCCAAGCTTGCTAATGGCTACTTTACCTTCATATCATCCATGCATTGTTAGTACTCCCAAGGGGATTATTGCCTGAGGCCTACTTTATTCATAGAGTCCTCACCTCCATTGAGTCATTAGGTGGCATTCTTTCTTTTTTTACTTTAGTTTTCATTAAGATAACACTCTTTTGATTAGTAGACTAAATAGTGAAATGAAGAGGAAGTAATAGTACTTTTTGGGGCCCTAGGGATATGACTCTCTCACACTTACGCTCGAAGAAATTTATTACTTCACGACCTATGCACTTGCGACCGGGAGAGTGACATTGCTTACCCATACCATCAACAACCATGATGAAGATTAGAGGGAAAAGGAAGAAAAGGAGCTCTAGACAACTGATGGATAATTTATTAGCTAGTTTAATGGGCATGATCTCTTTTGCATCAATTGCCCATGATCTTATGGTAAAGGCAATGCATCAAATGTGCAACACATTTAAAATGAGACATGTGGATAATTGTGCATTAAAGTGATGCTTATAAAGGAATGCATTCCATCCTTATTATCATGAAAATAGTTTGAGAATAAAAGTGCCGCTTTTGTAGAAAGATGTGCTTAGCTAGTAGTTAAAGTCTTGGGAAAGTTGTTTAACTTGTTGATAAAGTAGCTTGGTAATATACCAAGAGGTTTAATCAACTTAGTAGCCCATCTCGGGAAAAGAATTGGTGGGTTTGTAGAGTTGGAGTGTAACTAATAAAGGGGGAAAATACTAAGACAAATGGCATAATTTGAACCACAAACATGTGGCATTTTCAAAACCCATATATTTAGACTAGACAACCATTAAACAAAGGAGATCATAGCTTTTAATTCGGTAAATCTCACCCACTCATCTAATGGAGATGGAGGAATCTCCAATAATGGCAAAGTTTGTTTAGCTATTACATAAGGGAAATGAAAATCTAGAAGTCAGAAAACTAAGTTGATTATGGTTGAACATGTCAAGATTGCTAATGGATAGTAGATACAAGGGCTTCAAATCACATGTCCCCACATTTGTCTCTTTTCCATTCTCTTCAACTTTTACCTTACCCTATAGCCATAAAACTCCCTGATGCTACCACCAAATTAGTAAGGTACATTGGACATATTTTTCTTCAACCTAACCTAGTTCTTAACAATGTCTTTTATGTACATGATTTTTAAGTTTAACCTTTTATATATTGGAAAAATGCTTAAAACTTCAAATCTTATTGCTTTATTATTACCTATCAAATGCAATTTTTAGGATCCTTCTAATGCCATAGTTATTGTTGAAGGAATTTGGTCCAATGGATTGTACAAATTCAAGTCTCTTGCCAAGACAATCCCAGTTTCTACTTCTGTTAATGCTAATAAGTCTAGTGGTACAGCGTTTTCTAAAACTTAAGCTTTGCATTCTCAACTTGATTTACATTACATTCAATAATTGGTCATTCTTTTGCCTCAAAACTCATTGATTTGGATCATCGTAAATAGTTAGTTCACAAGGATTTCGTTTCTGATGTTTGTTCATTGGATAAACATCATTAGTTGCCTTTCCCAAAATGTACTACGCTAGTGTCACTTCTTTTTGAACTACTTCACTTTGAATTATAAGGGCCTTATAGAACAATTGGTTTATCAGGTGCAAGATATTTTTTTACAATTGTGGATGACAAAACTAGGGCCACCTAGACATATCTTCTTCCCAATAAAACTCATGTTTGTCCTACATTTACTTCCTTTCTCAAATTTGTTATAAATCATTTTCATGCTAGGCCAAAACAAATTTGATCAGATAATGGTAACCAAGTAGTCAAACATGAGTTTAGTGCTTATTTTTTCAAAAAGAGTATTATCCATCAAACTGAACAGAAACACCGTCATCTTCTTGATATTGCTAGAGCCCTTAGGGTTCATGCTTATCTTCCTAAGCATTTTTTTTTGTTGGGGGGAGGGGGGGATTGTATTTTAATAGCCACTTATCTTATTAGTCACATTTCTATATCTCTTTTGGGCTGTAAAACTCCATTCGAGGCCCTTCATGGTCATAAACTATCTTATGATCATTTAAGAGTAATGGGTTGCTTGTGTTTTGCCCAAATTACTGGACCAAATTATGATAAATTGTCTCTAAGATCTATGCAATATACGTTCATTGGTTATCCTTCAAATAAAAAAGGGTATAAATTATTTGATTTGGAAAACCATTCCATTCTTTATAGTAGAGATGTCACCTTTAAAGAACAACTTTTCCCTTCTAATCTGGCTCATCTTATGGCTTGTCATATGCCTATAACTACTTTTCCTACTTTACCTCCTCCAACTTTTGAAGACATGGCCCATGGTTCTTGATAAATGCTTGTGTGATAAGAATGCGAAGTGTTCTTTCCTTATGATAAGTATTACTTTAATGAGGTTTTAGCACTAATACTTGTGCATTTGTGTTACTTTAATACATATAGGGTTGTGAAGCTAAGTATTGACGAAAAGAAGCTAAAAGTAGATCGTAATC
This sequence comes from Dioscorea cayenensis subsp. rotundata, assembly GCF_009730915.1. Taxonomy (NCBI): domain Eukaryota; kingdom Viridiplantae; phylum Streptophyta; class Magnoliopsida; order Dioscoreales; family Dioscoreaceae; genus Dioscorea; species Dioscorea cayenensis. The sequence goes on from NW_024087666.1 coordinate 273,482, forward strand.
ACATTGTTTAGTGGAATCTTGGAAGAAACAAATGCGAAAACACAAGTGGGACTCCAAGATACGTGAATGTGTGCCAACCTCCATAAATTCAAGTCACTACAATGGATTGGAGGGGCACAAAGGCAGTCACATTTGCATATCCCGACTCATGCATTGATGACAAGATCTCCTCTAATGAAGCTTTTGATTGAAGAAGATGTACCCGTTTATGTTGCCTCGATGAAGAATGTGGAATTGGGAGTGTTCTGGTTGACTACTATAGAAGTACTATTCATAGCTGGCCGAAAATGAGATTTCCAGAGAATCCACACGGGCGTTTGGAAATTCCACAGGCCCATAGGAAACATCCACAGGGGCGTGCGGATGCCTGATTCCAGCCCTATTTATGCCACGATTCAGCCCGATTTCCGGGATCCTTTTCACCTCTTCTCTTCCACTTTTCTCCATCGTTTAGGAGACTAGGGTTTCAAGAGGCTTTTAGTACGTCTTAGGAGTGGTTTGAAGGATTCGATATCACGATTCGCTTGGAAGAAGGTTATTGGGGGAGCTTTCGTCGGCATAGATTCGACAAGGTGTGCCCTATGCCGGACAAGAGAACCCTTGGAGAAGACTCAACTACTCCACAAGACCATCGATAGAAACACTGAGGGGGTTTTTCTATGGATTACTTGTTTTTACATATGATTTCATTGTTGATTGTAACTAGCTCCATGGAGAGCTAAACCCCCTAGTGGGTACTTGGATTTGTGAACCTTAGGATGCTATTGTTTCTTTAAACCTTTTATTATGCTTTCCTTTATTGATTTTTTAATTGAGTTCCAATCTTGAATGCTTGTTGAATGATTTCTCCCTTAGAGTGACATTAGGGTTGAGAGTCTATATTGGTAACCTTTGTAGAATGGGTGATATGCCATGAGGGTTAGACAAAGCTAGATTGGAGAGGATTAAGAGGGTGAGTCGAGAGATAGCAGAGCGTCCACTTTCTCCTTCGATTTGATTTAGTCTATCTCCATGTTCCAAGAGTTCTTTGCAGTCATAGTAGAGTGAATAGGCTAAAGGGATGACCTTCCACTGGGGCTTAGTTGCAAAGGCAACAGAGTAAAGCATTGAAAGTGATTTTAGCACCTATGGCTTAAATGTGACTAGGGACCTTCCACCAAGACCAAAGGGTTAGGTCTACATATAGGAATAGGTATTATCACTTGGAATCCTTAGAGCATCTTGTAACTGTACACAGTGCGAGGTGTTGAGATTGATCGATTTCTCTACCCGGACTTGGTGTAGAGTTAGTCATGGTTGACCTTAGATTTGGGACCATATATCTTAGGATCTCCATGACTTATTAATGTATTAGTTAGGAAGCATAATAGTTGGTTTTGCACTTGAAACGATTATCTTAGGCAGAATAGTATCTAAGTACCCCACTTCTATCGTTTGCCTTATCTCTCACCTACTTGTGCTTCTCTTTTCTTATTTCTTTTACTCTTGTTTACACCACACCTTATTAACACAATCATTGTTCATTTTCACTTGGTTGAGTAGCAATTTAAGTATTTTTGGTGCTGTTGCCGGGGAGTAGGCGTTTAGAGATACTTTACACTTTGTTTCTTAGCTATTCATCATTTATTCTATTTCATATTTTCTTATTCTATTATCGTTCTGATTTTTCTTTTCTTTTTGGTTGCAACTCCAGGTTATGACCCGAGGGAACCTTTCACAAATTGTTGAAGGAGATCCTGAGCTTGAGTGAACACTTAGAAGAAGGGGGAAAGAACCTGTACAAGAACAGTCAATCCGAGCTGAAGAGGAAGGTCAAGGGTCAGATAATATGGTAGAACAGAATGAGTAACAGAGAACACTTTCTGATTATGCTAGACCCTCAGTTTTGGGCACATAATCGAGTATTGTGTGACCCCCGATTATAGCTCCAAACTTTGAGCTAAAGCCGGCATTCATCCAAATGATTCAACAGTCAGCGCAGTTCAATGGTTTGGCCGATGAGGATCGAAACAACCATATAGAGAACTTCTTGGAAGTTTGTGATATGCTAAAGATTAACGGTGTATTGGATGATGCTATCAGATTGAGGGCTTTCCAATTTTCTCTCAAAGGAAAAGCCAAGCAGTGGCTTTATTCCTTGCCAAAAGCATACATCACGAATTGGAATGAGATAGTCGAAGCTTTCCTTGCGAGATACTTTCCTCTGGGAAAGTCGGCCAAGCTTCGTAATGAGATATCGTCGTTTGTGCAGATCGAATTGGAATAATTGGTTAAGACATGGGAGCGCTTCAAGGATCTTTTGCGGAGGTGCCCACAACACGGATTTCCCGAATGGATGATTATTTAGACTTTCTATAATGGGTTGAATCCGAGTACAAGGCAATTGCTAGATGCCGCCGCAGGAGCTACAATGGGGAGTAAAACCGCTGAAGTAGCCCGATAATTAGTGGAAGACATGGCCATGAGTAGTTATCAGTGGAACGTGCGGGAAAGGAAGAAAGTGGCCGGACTCCATGAAATAGATGCAGTCACTTCTTTGGCGGTCCAAGTGGAATCATTGAGTAAGAAGTTAGACCTTATAACTTCTAATAGGGTGACGGCCGTGACTACTTGCACAGGGTGCGGTGGAGGACATACCCCCTCCGATTGCCCAATAGCCTTTGGTGGTACACCCTCCGTTGAGCAAGTTGATTATGTGGGTAATCTAATGAGAAACCAAGGCAATCCTTATAGAAATACCTACACTTCAGGTTGGAGGAACCACCCTAATTTCTTATGGAACAACCAAGGGCAACAAAAGGCCACCACACCACTAGATTTTCAACAACAACAAGCACTAAACATAAAGAATCGAGTTTCAGGTTTGGAGACCCGGATGACCGATCTAGAGAAGGCCTTGTCTTGATTAGTGTAATCATCGGATACACGGTTCCAATCGGTCGAGGCTACACTTCGCAACCACACCGCTTCATTGCACAATCTAGAGAATCAGGTGGAGCAAATTGCGAAGTCTCTATCAGAGAGACCTCAAGGGAGTCTACCTAGTAACACCGAGACTAATCCGAGAGAACAAGTGAAGGCGATTACTTTGCGAAGTGGTCGTGAAGTTGAAGGTATACCTCCTAGTGAGAAGACCAATGTTGAAGCACCAGAGATCGTAGAGGTTAAGGTATTATCCCAAATGCCTAAGTATGCCAAGTTCTTGAAAGATTTGTTGACCAACAAAAAGAAATTGGAGGAGAGTGCCTCCGTGATTCTAGATGCATCTTACTCGGCGGTGTTGCAAAAGAACATGCCGAACAAGAAGAAAGACCCAGGAAGCTTCATCATCCCGTGCAACATTGGCAATTTAGGTTAAGAAATGGCATTAGCAGATTCTGGGGCTAGTATCAACGTCATGCCATATTCTTTCTTTCAAAAGCTAGGCTTGGGAGAGCCTAGGCCTACTCAGATGACATTACAATTGGCGGATTGAATGGTGAGGCATCCGAGGGGCATCACTGAAGACGTGCTTGTCAAAGTCGACAAATATATATTCCCTGTAGACTTCGTGGTGTTGGACGTCGATGAGGATGTAGATGTTCCTTTGATACTTGGGAGGCCATTCTTGCGTACTTTCCAAGGCATTGATTGACATGGATGGCAAGGAGTTGATAGTGAGGGTTGGAGATGATAAGCTCACATATCGCCTAGCCGAAGCCATCGGCATTCTCTTGACTTTGATGATACTCTCTATTTTCTCAACACTACTGATGAGATAATTGATGAATATGTTCAGGAAATGTTCAATCCAGACCCGTATGAAAGGGTTGCTAGACCAAGATGAGGTTAATGAAGAAGTAATGGTGCTTGGTATAGAGGAGAAGGTACCATCTACTCCAGGGATCATGAAGAAGGTGCTCCAGAAGATGAAGCGGGTGAGGAGACGCCACAGGAAATGCCCCAAGGCTGTTGGGGATGCACACAAACCGAAAAAGTTGGATGAACCTTTACTAGGTGGTACCAAGCCCGATAACTCCCCCCTCTATCTTCAAGAGGTTTTACTCATCATGCTTTCAAGTTATGGGTAAGAGGGCAACCTTCATCTATGAGCCCCCGTGAGGTAAGACAAGGTACGTCAAGCTTAGTGACGTTAAACAAGCGCTTCTTAGGAGGCAACCCAAGTTTTTACTGTTTTCCTAGTTCTTAGATTAGAGTTGTATGAATAAGCATGAGTGTTGGTGTCTTGATTGTTAAATGCTTTTGCTGTGATTTTCCTTGTGGATTTTTGATGTCATCGTGTGCTTTATTGTGTTTTGGCAGAGAATTTTTGGTCATTTGAGCTTATTTTCAATGTTTTCTCTCGGTAAAGTTGCTTTGTAAGGTAGGCTTTAAGTTTATTTATATGTTTGGGAATTTTCTCCAGAGCCTTCAATGTTTTTGAAGTATCCAGAGAAAACACACGTCCGTGTGAAATTTCTGTACGGGCGTGCGTTTTCATTCAGAGCTCATCCAGAGAGGGCACAGGGGCCTAGACTCGTACCTGTGAACAACCTTGTGATGGTCCACGCCCATGTGGAAGCTCCACACAGGCGTGCGTTTTCCTGCAGAGACTTACAAATTTATCCCGAGAAGACACAGGGGCGAGGTCTCGCCCTGGGGATGACTATCCCATAAAAGCACGGGCGTGGGTAATTTCCGCATGCCCGTGTGGATCTCTGTAGAGAGTTTCTCCTCCATCCCGAGAAGACACAGAGGCATGCGCCTGTCCCTGTGAACTGCCCAGTAAGAATCCACGCCCGTGTGTAATTTTCGCACGGGCGTGTGAAACACTTAGAGAATTTTCTCGGTTGGACAGAGAATTTTCTCGGGCGTGTGTCTGTCCCTGTGGGTCAGGCACACAGGTGTGGGAATTTTCCACACGCCTGTGTGGATGTGTTCAGAAGCATAAGACGTTATCTCGAGAAACCTCAGGGGTGTGTGTTTGCCCCTGTGGGTCTCTCCTGTGGAGTCGCACGGGCGTGGGTAATTTCCGCACGCCCGTGCGGTTGTACAGAACATCAAGAGGCACGAGTTCCTTTTAAAGTCTCATCATTTCTCTTCATTCTCAACCTCCTAATTCGTCTGAGAGCACATTTGCACTCTTTCCCGACCTCATACTGCCATTTTAGAGGGATTTTCACTAGGTTTTCCGGCCGATTCAAAGTTTTACAGTTCAACTCGGAGGTAAGCCCTATTACCTTCTTTTCTTCGCCAATTCTTGATTTTAATCAATGAAACTGGTTAATGTTGTTTCGTTTATGCAATTAGAAGGGTTATGCATGCTTAGAACGAAGTTAGAACTGATAATACGGTGTATTTTTGGCTTTGTGAGACGTGGCCGTGGGATTTTACGACACGTGGATCCACATTGGCGTGTGGAAATTCCACACGACTGTGCATATTTTTGCAGTAATACTTTATGAGCTGTTTGATCAATTTCCTTCAATTTTTATAGTTATGGCACCTCGGTCGAAGAAGCAAGATGATAAGCGGCCAAGTAAGTCATCCCCTGTGCCAGAAAGCATGAGATTTGCTATTCCCGAGCATCAAGTGCGTTTTGAACGGTTATTGAGGTTTAGATTTGGACAATCTCACCTCCTAGACATTAGTATATTGCGGGATATACAGCAGGGGGATGAGTTAGCAGATGAGGTCGAGGATCTCGTTTCAGTGGGTGGTTGAAGGTAGCTACTGTTGATTAAGAAGCCTGCCATTCGTGCACTTACTCTTGAGGTCTTATCATCATTTGAGTTTGACAGATCTTATGTGAGATTCGACAGCCTTGACGCCATTCAGTTTAGAGCATTTGGACATCATCATAGCATGAGCATTTCTCAGTTTTCAATTCGGCTTGGCTTGTATGAGGAACCATTTATAGATACTGAGGAGTATGCCCAGTTGCCTACAGATTATCCTGGAGCGTTGACCCTGCAGAGAGCGTACAGAGCATTATGTGGTCAGGGCCAGTATGAGCCGGGTGTGTCCAAGGCCACGTGCATTTCTCGACCTGCTTACCGATATTTGCACACTATTCTGAGTAGGTCGGTGAATGGCCGTGGTGATAGCACTGGCGTTTTCAGCCGGCTGGAGCTGTTGTACCTGTACTCGATGGCCCAGAGCACACCGATTCATCTAGGGCACATCGTCGCAGAGTATATATGACATCAGGGTTAGTATGCTAGATTAGGAGCGATTTTCTCGGGCCCCTACATTATGAGACTAGTTATGGGTATGGGTCTCCTGGACGCGATTCGTGGGGCCGAGAAGATGAGTATACCTGCCCCCATGAGCTTGGAGACGATGAGATTGATGGGTATGGTTTGCATAGTCCAGTCAGGAGTATATCCTCTGATTACTCCTACCCCAGAGGTAACTGAGAGAGAGGATGATTTGGCCAAGGGTTCTCAGCTTGTCCCCGAGCCTCAGCCGACACCGATAAAGACCGAGGCACCCCCTGTGGCAGAGGAGCCACCCCTAGTATGCCTATTTTCACCATCTCTAGCCTATGATCAATTTGAGAGGCTTGAAAAGTGCGGTGGGGGTGTTACGGATAGAGATTATGGAGGTCCGAGCTACACAGGCTGCACAGTATACAGAGTTTATGGCACGTTTTGACACACTACAGCAGATTCTTGAGCGAGACATTGGCTCATCGTTTGTTCTGCGACCACGGACTCCTCCAGCTTCTCCAGCATCACTATCACTTGATCCACCGGCACCTTTTGATTATCCAGCACCAACAGAGCTTACATCAGGCGACACCGACACTTGATTCCGCTTTTCATTTCTTTACTTGTGCATTATATTTTGGACATGTACAATCGGAAAGGATTTCCTTCTGAGTTTATCATTTCTTATCTTTATCTAGAGTTGTATTCATTGCTTTATCTTTTATATACTTGGGTTGTTTTTGTTTTATTGAGTTTCATTGAACCCCCTTGTGTATGTGTGCAGATGGTCTTGTCAGTATGGGAATTGAGAACTAGTCATGGACACGACCAAGGTGCTTTTGCACTTGGTCATGTGTGCTTCACAACCCATTGGAACATCACTCCCAAGGATTTAGCTCCATCAAATGCAACAGTAGGAGTTAGGGGAATATTGTTTTGATTGCTTCCCCCACATATATTCTTGATTGGTTTACATTATTAGTGACCTTGAATGTGTACATCGGGGACAATGTATAACTTAAGTGTGTGTGTGTGTGTGTGTTGGGGGAGGGAGTTTCATAGTGCACATGTCTTTTTTTATATTAGTTTTGATTGACATACATGCCACATAGCCAATGGCGGTTCACATTAGTTGTAATGATTGTATTCTTGAGTTTAGGAGAATTTTTAACATTGAATGCTCTCATGCTCTAGTTCTTGCTTGAATTTCTAGGAATGTTTGCCCGATTAACACTTGTTGCACTACTCATTCATTAAACTATTTTGGAAACTCAAGTTCAATATTAAAGGGACTAATCAGTTTTGTTTCTTGTCTTTATTTTGCTAAAAACAAATATGGAAAAAGGAAAAGAAAAGAAAGAAAAATATAGTGTTTAGTTGTGCATTTGAGGGTGGAAAGAGCTACCACCGATGAAGTATGAAGCTACTCTCATAAGTCAGATACTAGCCATGGCCTAATGAGAGAAAGAGCTATCTCATAGGATGAGTGAAGCTACCACCCCTGTAAAAAGAGCTACCACCTGGAAAGTGTGAAAGCCACCTTAGCGGCCACTTTGGAAAGGGCAACTTTAGAGGATCTGTGAAGCTACTACCATCTTTTTAATTTTTGTCGCTTTGTGTAGATAAATAAGTCCCTTATACTTAGAACTTTGAGGAGTATAATTTTGGTTGACTTGAGTGAGTTTACACACACTTACACGATTTCGGGTTTGTTGTCCTTTTTTATTCAAGTTTTTAGCTAGAGCATTGATTTTTCGTATTTAGTGTTGAAATTTCCCTTACTTGTAGAATGCTCTCCTTGCATGCTTTGGTGAACTTAAGGCCAAGGGCTTTCATTATTTCCTTCTTCTATACTTCAATGTTTTATTTTTTCTTGAGGACAAGCAAGAGCTTAAGTGTGGGGGAGTTTGATAAGTGCTTGTGTGATAAGAATGCGAAGTGTTCTTTCCTTATGATGAGCATTACTTTTAATAGGTTTTAGCATTAATACTTATACATTTGTGTTACTTTCATGCATATAGGGTTGTGAAGCTAAGTATTCAGAAAAGAAGCCAAAAGTAGATCATAATCGTATTGTTTGGTGGAATCTTGAAAGAAACAAACGCGAAGACACAAGTGGAACTCTAAGATACGTGAATGTGTGCCAACCTCCATGAATTCAAGTCACTACAATGGATTGGAAGGGCACAAATACAGTCACATTTGCATATCCCGACTCGTGCATTGATGACAAGATCTCCGCCAATGAAGCTTTTAATTGAAGAAGATGTGTGATCTACGGTATAAACGTATGCCCGTTTATGTTGCCTCGATGAAGAGTGTGGAATTGGGAGTGTTCTGGCAGGCTACTGTAGCAGTACTATTCACAGCCGGCCGAAAATGAGATTTTCAGAGAATCCACATGGGCGTGTGGAAATTCCCCACGCCGGTGTGGAAATTCCACAGGCCCGTGGGAAACATCCACAGGGGCGTGTGGATGCCCGATTCCAGCCCTATTTAAGCCGCGATTCAGCCCGATTTTTGGGATCCTTTTCATCTCTTCTCTTTCACTTTTCGCCATCGTTTGGGAGTCCGTCGGCTAGGGTTTCGAGAGGCTTTCAGCACATCTTAGGAGTGGTTTGAAGGATTCGATATCGCGATTCGCTTGGAAAAAAGGTTATAAGAGGAGCTTTCTTCTGCATAGATCCGACGAGGTGTGCCCTAGGCCGGACAATTGAATCCTTGATGAAGACTCAACTACTCCACAAGACCATCGACACGAACACCAAGGGGGGTTTTTTCTATGGATTACTTGTTTTTACATATGATTTCATTATTGATTGTAACTAGCTCCATGGAGAGCTAAACCCCCCTAGTGGGTATTTGGATTTGTGAACCCTAGGATGCTATTGTTTCTTTAAACCTTTTATTATGCTTTCCTTTATTGATGTTTTAATTGAGTTTCAATCTTGAATGCTTGTTGAATGATTTCTCCCTTAGAGTGACACTAGGGTTGAGAGTTTATATTGGTAACCTTTGTGAATGGGTGACATGCCATGAGGGTTAGACAAAGCTAGATTGAAGAGGGTTGAGAGGGTGAGTCGAGAGGTAGTGGAGTGTCCTCTTTCCCTTTTGATTTGATTTACTCTACCTCCACGTTCCAAGAGTTCTTTGCGGTCATAGTAGAGTGAACGGGCTAAGAGATGACTTTCCTCTGGGGCTTAATTGTAAAGGCAACGGAGTGAAGCGTTGAAGTGATTTTAGCACCTAGGGCTTAATTGTGACTAGGAACCTTCCGCCAGGACCAAAGGGTTAGGTCTACATATACGAATAGGATTTATCACTTGGAATCCCTAGAGCGTCTTGCAACTGTACACAGTGTGAGGTGTTGAGATTGATCGATTTCTCCATCGGGACTTGGTGTAGAGTTAGTCATGGTTGACCTTAGATTTGGGACCATGTATCTTAGGATCTCCATGACTCATTAATGCATTAGCTAGGAAGCATAATAGTTGGTTTTGCACTTGAAACGATTATCTTAGGCGGAACAGTATCCAAGTACCCCACTTCTATTGGTTGCCTTATCTCTCACCTTCTTGTGTTTCTTTTTTCTTATTTCTGTTACTCTTGTTTACACCACACCTTATCAACACAATCATTGTTCATTTTCACTTTGTTAAGTAGCAATTTAAGTATTTTTACTCCCTACTCCCTATGGATACGATACCCCACTCACCTGGGAATTTATTACTCGCAAACACGTGCACTTGCGGGTAGAAAACTCCGCCACTTGCACTTAGGAGATATTAGAGGTAGAAAACTCACCCTGAATGGCTTGATGATTTTGTTGGTGTAGTTCAAAAGGCTAAATGCTCTTTCATTACTGATTCTTCCCTCTTCCATAATTTCTTACCCATTGTTATCACCTCATAGTCTTTCTACTTACCCTAAAGATTATGTGTGTTGTTTAGCCCATGTGTTTTCTATCCAAGAACCTTCTTGTTATGCACAAGCTAAATAAGACCTAGGGTGGCTAGCTGCTATGGACAAGGAGCTTGATGTTCTTAAGAAGAATGAGACTTGGGAATTGGTACGTGCAATTGTCTCAGGATAAAAAAAGGCATTCACTCCAAAGGAATTTACAAGGTTAAACTTAACCCATATGGAAGTGTGGAACGATTGAAGTCTCGGTTGGTTATCAAGGGATATAATCAAAAGGAGGGACTTGATTACAAACACACATTTAGTCCTTTTGCTAAATTGCCACTATTAGGGTTATTATTTCGCTCGCCACTGCTCATTGATGGCTTATGCACTAGCTCGATATCAATAATGTCTTCTTTAATGACTATATTGATGAAGAGATTTATATGCATCCACCTGAGCATTATTCTGTTCCTATACCTAGATTGGTATGTCGATTAAAGTGCTCTCTTTATAGTTTAAAACATGCTTCTCATTAGTGGAATCAAGAATTTAGTCGAAGCATGATTACTCTTTTTTGTTTAAACCTTATGGTGTACATATTACCGTGGCGCTTGTCTATTTGGATGATGTTCTTCTCACAGGTAATTTTCCTGCTCAAATTACTCATACTAAAGCCACTTTGGATCATCAGTTTACTATTAGAGACTTGGGTGTTCCCAAGTACTTTCTTGGCATTGAGATTTGTACCACTAATCAAAGTACCATGTTCCACCAATACAAATATGTTCTTGATATTCTTACTGATTCTAGTGTTACTGAAGCCAAACTGGCTTGGTTCCCTAAACCTCAAGGATTTAAACTCAGCCACTATGAAGACACATTCTTGTTAGATAGTAAGAGCTATAGATGGCTCATTGGCTGCTTGCTAAATCTCAGTATGACTGGTTTAGTATTTTGCATGTGGTTCACCTTAGTCAGTTTGTTTCCACAACTAATAACCCCATATAGCTGCTCCTGTGCATGTTCTTCAGTATCTAAAAGGGACATTTTCCAAGGGTTTGTTTGATCCCCTTCAATAGTCTTTAAAAATCACTGGTTTTACTGACAGCGTTTGGGTTAGTTGCTTGACGACTCAAGTGTTTCAATGGGTATATTGTATTTTCATGGGCCGCTCTCTTATTTCTTGGAAGACCAGGAAACAAACCAATGTTTCTCATTCTTCTACCAAGGCCAAATATCATACTATGGTTGCTACTACATGTTAACTTCTTTGGCTTTGTTATCTTCTCACAGATCTACATGTTAATATTAAGCAGCCTATGATACTTTTTTGTCATAGCAAGGCTGCTTAGTTAATTGGCGCCAATCCTTGTTATCATGAACGCACAAAACACGCCGATCTCATGACTAAACCCCTCGGTGAATCACAATATTCTTTTCTTTGTTCCATGTTGCCCTTTCAAAACTCCAACTTAGAGAGAGAGAGAGAGAGAGCGAGGGAGAGAGAGAGAGAGAAAGAAAAGGGGGTAAAAGAAAGTTGCTCCAGTCAAAAATAAAATCTTCACTGCTCTAACATTTGTATTATTTTCATAGTTGTAACATTTATACTATTTTACATTTTAAATTCCTTTTGCTAACAATCAGTTCTTGCTTTTTAGAGTTATTAGTCAGCACTTGCATGTTAAATACCTTAGTTGTTTCTTTGAAAATATATGAAAGCAAATTCTTTTAGTTTTCCTCTCATATATATGAGAATAGAAGAATATTTTCTACTCCAACGATATTTTTCTTCTTTAATTTGATTTCTTCAGTTAATTCTGCCAAAATTTCAAAATTTTGTTATTTGAATGAACCAATTTACCATGCCATACATCTACAGCTGTGGAATGATTGTGAACAGAAAAAAATCACATGATTTGTAATTTCAGATTGCAAAGCTTGTTGCTGTTGTTATACCCAAGAGCAGGATTTAATGGGTTAAAGAATCCTTAACTAAATAACCAGACTTATTAAACTCAACAGAACTTCTTTAGAGAAAGTACTAATGATCCAGGAGTTACACTAGTCAAAATTTAGAAGCTGAGATGATTTGGATAATGTATGAATTATATAGTTATCACTGTTTTACAACATTTATATTATAGCTGATATATATATATATATATATATATATATATATATTCATTTATATTATAGATAGTCTTTATATATGACACAATTTTTCACAAAAAAAATACAGATTCTAGTATTTTATAAATAGTTTTTTAATCAATTTAATATATGAAAGAAAAACAGATTAACTTGAAGATATTCACATACTTGACAGCATTCCCATAATTGATTCTATAGCTTCTTCTCTCCATTTCTCTGTTCTAATTGTATCCTTTTCCAAGTTCTTTTCTTTTCTCTTAGAACTTTGCATGAGTTCATGTGGATATGGAGCTTTTCTGGTTTGAATTTTTTCCCACATTGCCTGAAAATGTATCAACATGCATATTAATTCCAATTTCAGAAACTAAGTTGCAAGTATTTATTAATTAATAATATCGTCTGGACCCAGAGGGCAAATTCAAACTTTAAATCTAACTCATAATTATTATTTTAGCATAAAAAAAGAGTTTTAGTTCTAAAAGTTGTTTAGGTCAAAACCTTTAATTTAAAAAAAATACAAAGTAATAATCTATGTTAAAATGCAATTATGTTATTTTATTTGTTTTGGTTTAATGGACAAATTAAAGAAGAAAAACTCACCAACTATATATATTGTATATGCCTATAGGGGACTTTGAAAAAGTCTAACATTTAAGTACTTACTAAGATAAAATTTTTTTAAAAATTAATTATTTTTTTATTAACTTGTTTTTACTCTTCTTCCTCTTTGTTCCTTCACTAGGAAGCTCTCTTCACACCTACTTGGCCTTTAGGAAGCTTGACTGAACCTTTGTATACAAGCCTTCCTAGAGAGCTCCCCTAGTCATAGAAGGCCTGTTTATGGCCAGAGGAGCTCACCCCTACACAGTGAACCCATGAGGCTTCCCATGTTGGTGTCGCCTCATGAGGTCAAGCAATCTCAATCGATCATAAGAAATCATCGTGGGCTTAATCACATTAGATAATTGAGGGCTGAGCGGCCTTGCTCAGACACATACAAGTTGACTATGCCTAAACGAGGTTGCCCAACTAGCAAGCTCCTATGTTATGGAGGGTTAGGAGAAGGTGAAAAAAAAAGATAAATTAGTAATTTCAAAAACTAAAAGGAGAGAGGCATGTTTTTGAAAAATCAAGAGTTTTTATTGGATTGAGATAAACTCAGTTGTTCCTTTCAAACTTGCCAAAGGTCCTTTTTCTTAAATGAAACTTTCATGTGGTCCAACATTTTTTTAATTTGTAAATTATATTTATGAGATTATATTTATACACATATTAAAATACATAATTATTAGACTTTTTCTTACGTACATAAGGGGTTGATTTGAGATGAAAATGACTACAAAATAATCAATTTTGGCCTTATCTTTAACATGTCCATTCAAGAATATTAAATTACTATTCATATATATATATATATATATATTTTTTTTTTTCTTAACAATGGTCTTTGGAATTGGCAACACACATATAATTAAATATGTCCCTATTATTATGTTTATAGCTCAATACATAACACAACTAAGTATATTCTTGCCCATCATAAATATCCAAGGCAGAAGTTATATGCAATAATGACTTTCTAACCATTATATCATCATGATTACATCCTTATAACAATTATGTTTGTGGGTATACTCTCACAAAATACCAATATATATACCAATATATATATACACATTATATATTCAATACAAACTGAATTTTTGGACATGCCCTATTTAAAATAACTCTGATATAAAATAATACCATTTAAAAAAATCGCGGAAAAACAAATAAACAGCTATCAATTATGATGTTTTGGTGTGGATTTAGGGCAAATGATAGATATACCAAAGGCATATGCACCACTAAATATGCATGGTTTTCATACAATACAAATTTTAATATCAATGAATATGCACCATAAAAATTTCTAAACATTATAATAGGCAAATAATGAACTCAATAAATATCATAATTAAACTTACGAGCATTTGGGCTCTACTACTGGCCGGTAACTTCTTCGTTGGCTTTCGCTTGTTGATGACTTTTTCCTATTATAAATAAATACATAATTAAATAAATAAATATATTTATAATTTATTAGAATTTCTTTTAGGAAAATCCACCTCTCTTTTTGTGGCTTTTCAGTCTTTATTTTTTTTCGTTTTGGTTGTATTTATTTGCTGGCTATATTTATTTGCTAACTGTTCTTTGCTTTCAATAAATTTATAATTTATTTATTTTTATATAAATAAAATTATTAGAATTAACTAAATTGATCTTTACCTTGCATAAGAAAAGGAATGACTTGAGTTGTCACGCTGCTTCTGCTCATGATATCTTGCATCACCACCAAGTGACCTCCGTTGGGACAATACCTCAATGCTAACCTGCTGACCGGTAACAGGCGGCTTCACCGGCCGGAGTGTCGAATCACTTATATCTACAGTGCCACAGTGCATGAGGTTTCGGAGTACTCGCGAAGCTTTTTGGCTGGAGTTGTGGCTATTGTTCTTGTTGCAACTTCTAGTTCTGAAGTTTCTAATATAATCCTGAGGAATGTGTTCCATGTTCTTGTTATCATTGACAATCTCATTTTCGGTATTCAGCACATCTTTTTCGTATTTCTTGGAAACGATACTGATTATAGATGACTCATCGGAGGTGTCTTGGCTCAGTGGTAGTGGCGCGGATGATATTACTGATGAAACTCCAGATTCTGGACTGTTTGATATTGTTCCAAAAGGATCTACTATCTTGCCAGAAGAAAGAGATGTATTGAATTTCTGAATTCGAGCTTGTTGATCAAATCTCATGATGAGTTCTGAGCCCTTGAGGATGTACTCATTGTCTGATATTGGAGTGATGAGATCATCTTCGGTTAGATCCTGCCATACATACTCACTCTTGTACTTCCTGCTTTTTGTGGAATTCAGATGAAAGATTCAGGCTTATATATATTTTGATAAATATTTATTTTTGTATTAATTACCTTTTGTAAGACCATGAGAACGAGTCCGGCATGCCGTCTCCTCGCAAAGCGGAGAGCCATCTCTTCACATCTACAAATAGATATTCATGGCACATCAAACTCCAAAGACATAATCAGAGTTGAAAACCAGGAAAAATATAAATATATAATAATAAATGTCTAGATACCACGAAGGTGAACACCATGACCACGAAATTGGTGCACACGTATCAGATGAGGATGTTCAACTTTGCCTTCACGGCTAATGAAGTACACCACATTGACTTTTCTCACTTCTCCTCTTCCCTTCATTGCCTCCATGTCTTTCTACAAATCACATATGTACAAATATATAATACTTACATAAAGAATATCAACTCTGTGCCGGCAAAGGAAAACTATTTAGAAAACAAAATAAAGAAAAAATGGGCATAAAATATCTTAAATAATCCATGTATAACATACAAAATTTTTATTATTAGATATATATGCATACCTCAAACTTAAACTAATAAGGAGAAGAGATTGCCAAGAGTAGATGAAGAAAAATGGCTTAAAAAATAATGTTTGGGGGGACAGATAGCAAGTATATACTAAAGGGATAGTACTCTACATGTGTCCCTTATTCTTTTAATTTTTTTAATTATTTTTCTTTGATAAATATGATTCACAAATCTTTTTATGTTCAAGGAGAGAGCGAGAGCGAGAGGGCCAACAGGTACAGTTGAGAAGTTGTAATCTAATTCTTAAATTTAAGTAGGTTGAGGGTCAATTGTTTGTTTGGCCAAACTGAAGATGGCAACTCATTATCTTTTGTTAGTTCACATAATAAAATCATTCATACCTTGTATCTTGGAATTATTTGACAATTATATAATTATGATGAGTTTTTGAAGTCCAAAGGTGAAAATTCAATTTGCAGAGGTTAAAGTTAAACCCTCTTCTCGCTTTCATATTATAGCTGCAAGGAAAATTTCTTATTATATTGTTAAAATATAATAAAGGTGTAATATTCTGTATATATCTTATCACATTGTTAAAATTAAAATATAATATATTTGGATTCACAAAAACCAAATCATCACATATGTGTTTTTTTTTTTTGTTGTAACATTGTCTATGTAATAGTATTGCGCATATGCACAACACTGACATTAATTATAATTAGATTATTTTCTAATGGTTTAATAAGAATAAAAATATAATTTTGATATTATATATGCAATGACATATTTAAATTTGAAACTATAGAAAGGATTATTAAAAAAATTGATAATATTTTATTTAAGACCTAAACTAAATTTTTTTTTACTTTTTGTCAATATAAATTTTAAATCAAAGGATATCAAGACCGTTGAAAGTTATTACTCTAAAGAGTGGCAGGGAGGTGGAGATGAGGGCCAAAAAGAGCTTGACATTATAGAAGAATCCAAAAGTGAAAGAAGCTCAAACTGAACAAGGAACTAAAGTTGAAAAGATCGAGGAATAAAAAAGGGAAGAAATGCAACGGCAACAACAATCACGAGTTTGGGAATATCAACTCTGAATCCCATATCCATCATAGCTAAAGAAAGCCAAGGAGGACACACAGTACGAGAAGTTTTTGGATGTGTTTAAGCAGCTTGTTGAGGCACTCTTCTGATGCCCAAATATGCAAAATTCATAAAAAAAATCAACTAACAAACAAGCCCAAGTTGGAGGAAGCATTGACAGTGGCATTGACCAGTGAGAACTATTTGGCGATTTTGTAGAAATAGATACCAAAATAGATTAAGGATTTGGGGGGAAGGGGGAAGGGATTTGTCATTAATTGCATCATTGCAGATTCAGTGGAGGAAAAGGCTTTAGCTTATTCAAGGTGATCATTACTGTCATGTCATACATGCTATTCTTGAAACTTGGGCTTAGGGAGCCAAGGAAGACACAGATGATATTTCAACTGGTTGATAGATTCGTGCAACACTCCCGATGAGTAATTGCAGATGTGTTGATGAAAATCAACAAGCTTATCTTCCTAGTCGACTTTGTACCTTGGATGTGGATGAGGATATTGAGGTCCCCATCATTTTGGGCCATCTATTCTTGGCCACTTCTTGTGCTCTAATCGATGCGTGTAATGGAAAATTGATTTTGAGAGTGGTGATGAAAAAGCAATCTTCAAGCTTCCCGAAGCGATGAACACCCTATGAAGCACGATGGCACCTCCTATGCTATTGATATCATTGATGAGATCATTTCTACTTGCGTGAAAGAGGTGTTGACCATTAACCCCTTCAAAGAATACTTGGGAGAACTCACAAACGACAATGAAGAGATCGGCAAGAATCTCTAAGTGAGCATTCATTTAGACGCCCAATGAGGCATATCACTTCCTCCAAGGATAAGAACCAAAGTAAACCACCATGGAAGAAGGCCTAGAAAAAGATTGACTGGAAGAACAAGAATGTTAACTCCTCAATTCCCACTCAAGATGTGGTAGAACCATTATTTATGATTAACTAGGGTATGTATAATGTTTATTCTTGCCAATCTTTAATTCTTCGTTATGACAAGACATTGAACAAGATGAAGCGGTTTCCATCTCTTTGAACCACCATAAGGTAAAAGCAAGGTACATCAAGTTCAAGATATAAAACAAGTACTCCTTTGGAGGTAGCCCAAGTTTCTACTTTATGTTTTTTTTTTGTGTTTCT
Source organism: Dioscorea cayenensis subsp. rotundata (assembly GCF_009730915.1). NCBI lineage: Eukaryota > Viridiplantae > Streptophyta > Magnoliopsida > Dioscoreales > Dioscoreaceae > Dioscorea > Dioscorea cayenensis. The sequence continues at coordinate 291,376 of NW_024087666.1, forward strand.
TAGTTGCTAGATTCAGCTTGTCTAGTTTATGTTTTGCTTCTTGTTTGTTTGATTTGTGGTGTTTGGATTTTCATATCTTTTCTAATGTTTTGCTCTACACCCTTTTTTGTGTGTACTGTTTGGGTGCTATTCTTGTTGAAAATCAAAGGATCAAGTATGTGTACTTTGCATGACAACTTTTGAAAAGGAAATTCCACTGTATCGGAGATTTGGAGCCCCCAGCTTAGGAGTGTGCCCGCACACATAACTGACACACCCCTTGCGTGTGTGTACCGTAAGTGCATGGGTTGTCGAAGTAATAAAGTACCCTGGTGAGTGGGTAGTCGTATCCATAGGGAATAGTGCTCAGAAACACTAGGATTGATATTTAACTATGGTGAAGATGATTCAAGAGTGGTGTGAACAATATCGATACAAGTAAGAATAAAGTAAAGAAGAAAGAGACGCAAAAAATATAAGGAGAGGCAATCGATAGAAAATGGGGCACCCGGACATTACTCACAATAGGACTATTGTTTCAAGTGCAAGACTAATCATTATGTCTCCTAACTTATGTTTAATGAGTCATGGAAATTCTAAAACACACGGTCCCAAACCTAAGGTCAATTGTGACTAACCCTATACCATGCCCCGACGGAAAGGAATACTCTCGACACCTCATACTGTGCAAGGTTGCTTAAAGCTCTGAGCACTCCAAGTGATAAACCCTATTACCTAATATATACCTAACCCTTTGGTCCAGGCAAAAGATTCCTAATCACAATTAAGCTTCAACACTAAGGATTACTTCAACACTTCACTCTGTTGCTCGCACAACTAAGACCAAATGAAGTTTGTCTCTTAGCACTTCACTCTATTGTGCCCGCAAAGAACTCTTGGAACATGGAGGTAGGATAAATCACACCGGAAGGGAAAGGGAACGTTCCGCTATCTCTCGACTCACCCTCTCGACCCTCTCCAACCTAGCTTTGTCTAATCCTAATGAAGTGTCACTCATTCACAAGGATTACCAATAGAGATTGTCAACCCTAGTGTCACTCTAAGGGAAAATCAAATCAACAAGCATTGAAGGTTGGAACTCAATTAAAACATCAATTAAAGAAACATAATAAAAGGTCAATGAAACAAAAATCATCCTAGGGTTTACAAGTCAAAGAACCCACTAGGGGTTTAGTTCTCCATGGAGCAATTTACAATTAACAATAAAATCGAATGCAAAAACATGCAATCCATACGTAAAACCCCCTTGTAGTCCGTATCAATGGTCTCGTGGAGTTGCCTCGTCTTCTCCAAGGGTTCCCTCATCAAGCATAAGGCACATCTCGCCAAATCGATGCCGACAAAAGCTCCCCAATAACTATCTTCCCAAGGAACTCATTGTCAAAGACTATAGAACCACTCCAAAGACCTACCCAAAGCCTCTCCAAACCCTAGCCGTGAGCGCCTCCAAAGATGGGGAAAAGATGGGAAAAAGATCTTCCAAAACGTCTGAAATCACAATATTTATAGGGGCTGGAATCGGGCATCCACACGGCCATGTGGAATTTCTACACGCCCATGTGAATTTCCAGAAGTTGATTTTCTGCGAGCTGTGAACAATACCTGCTACAGTGATATTGCTACAGTGATTTCCCTACAGTAAACTGCCACAGTATTTCACCAAAATACTCCCGAATCCATACTTATCATCGAGGCCACATGAATGGACACACATCCATGCGGTAGATTGCATTGCGTCTTCAACAAAACCACATTGAAGAAGATCTTGCTAGTATTGCACAAGTTGGAACACATGAGTGTGACTGCTTTTGTGCCCCTCCAGTTTGTGTATTCTCTTGAGTACAATGGAGGTTGGCACACACCCAAATGTCTTTGAGGACAACTTGTGTCTTCAGGTTTGTTCAATCCAAGAACTTCATCAAAAAAATTGCATCCACGATCTACTTTTGGTTCATTTCTTCGACACTTGTCTCCACGACCCTATATACATAAAAAAAACACGTATACACACGAATAAGTGATAAAATCTGAGTAAAGTAATGCTCAATGTAAGAAAAGAATACTGCATATTACTTATACACAAGTACTTATCAAACTCCCCCACACTTAAGCTATTGCTTGTCTTTAAGCAAAGATAAAACATTGAAGCATCCAAGAAGGAAAATTGAAAGTGCTTGGCCTTAGGTTCACAAAAAACATGCAAAAGATGCATTCTACAAGTATGGAAAAATTTCAACACCGAATAAGAAAAATCAATGCTCTAGCTAAAAACTCAAATAAAAAAGGACAACAACCCGGTATCATGTAAGTGTGTGTAAACTCACTTAAGTCAACCCAAAGTATACTCCTCAAAGCTCATAAGTAAGAGGGACTTATTTATTTACAAGAAGAAAAGAAAAGGTAGTAACATCACACATCCTCTAAGGTAGTCCATTCCTAAGCGGCCGCTAAGGTGGTTTTCACATATTCGAGGTGACAGCTCTTTCTACAGGGGTAGTAGCTTACACTCATCCATGAGATAGCTTTTTCTCTCACTAAGGCATAACTAGTATCCAACTTATGAGAGTAGCTTTATACTTCATACGTGGTAGCTCTTTCCATCCCCAATGCACAAACACACAAACATATCTATTATATATATATATATATATATATATATATATATATCTATATTTTAACAAAATTAAAACAAGAAACAAACTAATGAGCGCGTAGTGTGATAAGTGCTTGTGTATAAGTAATATGAAGTATTCTTTTCTTACATTGAGCATTACTTTTCTCAGACTTTATTACTTATTCTTGTGTATATGTGTTCTATTGTGCATGTAGGGTTGTGGAGATAATTGTGGAAGAAAGGGACCAAAAGCAGATCGTGGACGCATTTGTTGATGAAGTCTTAGAGTGAACAAATGTGAAGACACAAGTTATGCTCAAAGACATGTGAGTGTGTACCAACATCCATTGTGCTCGAGCAGACACGCTAATTGGAGCCGTACAAAGGTAGTCACATTCATGTGTTCACTTATGCAATGCTAGCAAGATCTTCGTCAATGTGGTTTAGTTGAAGACACGACACAATCTACCACATGGATGTGTGCCCATCCATGTGACCTTGATGAAAAGTGTGGATTCGGGAATATTTTGGCGAAGCACCATAGCAATTTATTGTAGCAAACCAATAAAGCAAAATCACTGTAGCAGTTACTGTTCACAGCTCGCAGGAAATCAACTTCTGAAATTCACACGGATGTGTAGAAATCCCACACACTCGTATGGATGCTCGATTCTAGCCCCTATAAAAGCCGCGATTTCAAATGTTTTAAGGGATCATTTCCCAATCTTTTTCCCACCTTTTCCCCATCTTTGAAGGCGCTCGCGGCTATGGTTTGGAGAAGACAAGGCCACTCCACAAGACCATCTATACGGACAACGAGGGGGTTTTTCTCATAGATTGCATGCTTTTATATTCGATTTCATTATTGATTGTATCTTGCTCCATGGAGAGCTAAACCCCTAGTGGGTGCTTGGACTTGTAAATCCTGGGATGATTTTCTTCTTTGACCTTTATGATGGTTCTTTAATTGATGTTTTAATTGAGCTCCATCCTTGAATGTTTATTGCATTGATTTTTTCGTAGAGTGACACTAGGGTTGAGAATCTATATTGGTATTCTTTGTGGATGAGTGACATACCATGAGGGTTAAACAAAGCAAGGTTGGAGAAGGTCGAGAGGGTGAGTTGAGAGGTAGCAGAGTGTCCCTTTTCCTTTCGATGTGATTTATCCTACTTTCACATTCCAAGAGTTCTTTGCGGTTATGATAGAGTGAAGTACTAAGAGACGAACTCCGCTGGGGTTTAGTTACGCAAGTAACAAAGTGAAGCGTTGAAGTAATCGTTAGTGTTGGGGCTTAATTGTGACTAGGGGTCTTTCGCCTGGACCAAAGGGTTAGATCTATATTAGGAATAGGGTTTATCACTTGTAGTCCCCAGAGCTTCTTGTAAACCCACGCAATGTGAGGCGTCGAGAGTATTCCTTTCCATAGGGGCATAGTATAGGGTTAGTCATGGTTGACCTTAGGTTTAGGACTGTGTGTTTTAGGATTTTCACGACACATTAAACATTAGTTAGGAGACATAATGATTAGTTTTGACTTGAAACAATAGTCCTTGGGTGAGCAATGTTTGGGTGCCCCATTTTCTATCGATTGCCTCCCTTACTTCTATTGCGTTTCTTTCTTCTTTTCTTTATTTTTACTTACATTGACAGTGTTCACACAACCCTTGAATCATCTTCACTGTAGTTAAATAGCAATACTTATGTTTCCGAATACCTTATGGATACGACTACCCACTCATCAGGGTACTTTATTACTTCGACAACCCATGCACTTGCCGTACACATATACAAGGGGTGTATCAAGTTTTTGGTGCCATTGCTGGGGAATAGGTGTTTTGGAAGTATTTTGCACTTTGCTATTTTAGCTATTCATCACTTGTTATATTTCACACTTTCTTCTTATTTTTCCATCGTTCTGATTTGTTTTTCTTTCTTTGGTTGCAGCTCCAAGTTATGACCTGAGGAAACCCTTCAACATTGGTTAAAGAAGATACAGATATTGGAAGAAGAATTAATAGAAGGGGAAAAGAACCTGTGCAAGAACAGTCAAATCAAGCTAAGATAGAAGGTGAAGGGTATGATAATATGGCAGAATAAAATGAGCTGCAGAGGACACTCTCAGATTATGCCAGACCTGTAGTTCTTGGCACGCAATCCAGTATTGTGTGGCCACTGATTACAACTCAGAGTTTTGAGCTCAAGCCAGACTTCATCCAGATGTTATAGCAGTCAGAACAGTTTAATGGTTTGGCTGATGAGGATCCAAACAATTACATTGAGAACTTCTTGGAAGTGTGCGACATGCTCAAGATTAATGGAGTTATGGATGATGCTATCAAGTTGAGAGCCTTCCAATTTTTTTTGAAAGGGAGAGCAAAGCAATGACTACATTCATTACCTAGAGTGTCGATCACTACTTGGGAGGTGATGGTAGAAGGTTTTCTTGCCCTATATTTCCCTATCGAAAAATCTGTGAAGCTTAGGAATGAGATATCTTCTTTTGTGCAAACAGAATTGGAGTCTCTTTTCGAGACATGTGATAGGTTCAAGGAGCTACTGAGGAAATATCCTCAACATAGGTTCCCCAAGTGGATGATTATTCAAACTTTCTATAGTGGTTTGAACCCAAGCACAAAGCAGTTGCTTGATGCTGCAACAGGAGGTACCTTAGGAAGCAAGAACCCCGAAGAGGCCCAACATCTCATTGAAGAAATGGCTATAAACAGTTATTAATGGAACACACGGGACAGAAAGAAGGTAGCCGGACTTCATAAGATCGATGCAGTGACATCATTAGCGGCCCAGGTTAAGTTATTAAGCAAGAAGTTAGACACTCTAACTTCTCCTTGAATGGCTGCCGCGATGAGTTTCACTGGGTGTGGGGGAGAACATGTGCCATCTGATTACCCTATTTCGATTGGTGGTACTACTTTTGTGGAATAGGTTGATTTTGTAGGTAATGCAATTAGAGGTCAAGGAAATTCATATAGCAATACCTACAATCTGTGGTGGAGGAGCCACCCAAACCTTTCATGGAGTAATCAAGGGCAATAGAAGACTATGGTACCACCGGATTTCCATCCACAACAACAAGCCGCGAATATGGAGAATAAAGTTTAAGGGTTGGAAAACCGGATGACCGACTTAGAGAAGGCTTTGACCACAATGCATTATTGCACAACTTAGGAAATCAAGTGGGCCAAATTGTGAAGTCACTTTTGGAAAGACCTCAAAGGAGTTTGCCTAGCAACACGGAGACCAATTCAAGAGAGCATGTGAAGGTGATAACTTTGAGAAGTGGTCGTGAAGTTGAGAGTAGGCTCCCTAGTGAGAAGACTAATGTTGAGTTACCCGAGGTCTTGGAGGTTGAGGATAGAGCTAAAGAGAAGGAGGTGACAACCTAACCTTACAAGCTAAGAATCCCTTACCCTTCAAGATTGATGAACGACCAAAATGATGAGCAATACAAGAAGTTTTTGGGTCTATTCAAGCAGTTGCACATCAACATCCCATTTGTAGAGGCGTTATCTCAAATGCTTCGCTATGTAAAGTTTCTCAATGACCTCTTGACCAACAAGAGGAAGTTGGAGGAAAGTGCATCTGTAATCTTAGATGCTTCCTGTTCAGCGGTGTTGCAAAAGAATATGCCGAACAAGAAGAAAGACTCTGAAAGCTTTATCATTCCGTGCAACATTGGTAATTTGGGTAAAGATAAGGCATTGGGAGATTTAAGGGCTAGTATCAATGTCATGCCTTATATCTTCTTTCAAAAGCTAGGCTTGGGAGAGCCTAGACCCACTCGGATGACACTTCAATTGGCCGATCAAAAAGTTAGACTTCTGAGGGGTATTATTGAAGACGTACTTGTGAAAGTTGACAAGTACATATTACCTGTGGACTTTGTGGTGTTGGATATTGATGAGGATATTGAGGTTCGATTTATACATTGGAGGCCATTCTTGTGCATTTCCAAGGCTCTTATTGACACGGACGGTGGGGAGTTGATATTAAGAGTTAGTGATGACAAGTTGACCTATCGCCTCGCCGAAGCCATGCGATATTTTCTTGACTTTGATGATACTTGTATTTTCTTGACACCAATGATGAGTTAATTGATGAATACGTGCACGAAATGATGTGGGCGGACCCATTTGAGGGCTTACTAGATTAAAAGGTGGAGAGTAAATAAGTTTTGACACTTGGTCTAGAGGACAAGTTGCAACCTACCCCTGGGATCATGAAGAGGATGATCCAAAAGATGAAGTGAGCAAGGAGATATCACAAGAAGGGCCCCAAGGCTAATGGGGATGTGTATGCACGGAGTTAGGGTGATGAGCTCTTCTGTGGTAACAAGCTTGATAACTCTCCCTCTACCTTGAAACAATAATGTGCATCGTGATTTCAGGTTATAGGTAAGAGGGCAACTTTCATCAATGAGCCCCAGTGAGGTAAGGTCAGGTACGTCAAACTTAGTGACGTTAAACAAGCGCTTCTTTGGAGGTAACCTAAGTCTTTACCATTTTTCTAGGTTTTTAGTTTAGTACTTGCATGAATAAGATCTTGAATGTTGGTGTCTTGATTTTTTTAATGCTATTGTTGTGCTTTACTTGTGGATTGTTGGTGTTTTAGAGTGCTTAATTGTGATTAGTGAAATTTCTTGGCCATTTGAGTGTGTTTTCATGATTCTCGTGTCAGTTTTTAATTATTATGCAGTCTCTACATTTGCCCAAGTTTTGCAAAAAATTTTCTGCAGAGTCTGTATTTTTCTTTTAAGTTATCCAGAGAAGACACACGCCCGCATGTAATTTCCACACCGGCGTGTGTTTCCGTTCAGAGCTCATCTCGAGAGGACATAGGGGTGTGTGAATGCCCCTATGAAAAGGCTTGTGACGGTCACACGTCTGTGGGTAATTTCCACACGGCCGTGTGAATCTCTACAGAGTTCTCAGACTCTATCCTGAGAAGACATAGGGGCATGTGAATGCCCTTGTGGATGACCCTGTGAATGGCACACGGACGTGGGTAATTTTCACACGCCCTGTGAAACTTTGCAGAGACTTCTCCTCCATCCCGAGAGCACACAGGGGCGTGTGGGTGCCCCTGTGAGTACCCCTGTGAGAATCCACACGCCCGTGTGGAATTTTCAGAGGGGCATGTGGAACATTTAGCCAAATTCTTGGGAGGACAGAGAGGCCACAGGGGCTGTGGGTGCCCTTATGGGTCGGGCACACGGACGTGCAGAATTTCCACACGCCTCGTCTAGATACGTTCAGAGTTAGTTAGAGGCTATCCTGAGAGCACACATGGGCGTGTGTCCTCCCCTGTGAGCTCTCCTCAGAGTCACACGGGCGTGGTTAATATCCACACGCCCGTGTGGATGCATAGAATGGCAAGGGGCGAGGCTTTTCTTTAAAATCTACTCGAGCCCTTTCATTTTTTCACTCCTAAACACTCAGAGAACGTACCTCTTGACTCTCCCGATCTCTCAGCGTCGATTTATAGAGGTTTGAGTGAGTTTTCCAGCCATATTCAAGGATTTTTGTTCTCATTTAGTCGGTAAGCCTCTTTCCCTGTTTCCTTTGCTCAATCTTCATTTCTTTCAATTATTATGGTGAATGTTGCTTCGATTTCATGCCTAAATGGTTGGTGTATCCTTTTAGATAGAATTTGGAGTGAATTTTTTATGTATTTTTGAGATTTTTGCATAGTTTCCGTGAGACTTTCACGCCCCGAAGATCCCCTCGGGCGTGTGGAATTTTCACACAACCATGTGAATTTCTGTAGAATTAGGTTTTGGAGTTTATTTGATTATTTCTCTTCAATTCTTGCAGATATGGCACCCAGATTGAAGAAAGCGGCCGGTAAGCATCCACGTGAGCCTTCTCCTGAGCCGGAGCATATGGAGTTTACCATTCCCGAGCACCAGGCTCGGTTTGAGTGACTATTAAAGCTCAAGTTTAGTCAGACGCGGTTTCCAGACTTGAGCGTACTTTGGGAGATTCAGTTGG